>NW_027460908.1:0-2500 GCF_037038515.1 Microtus pennsylvanicus
TTGATCGATGTGGTGCGCTTGCCCTGTGTTCATTCGGGCCGGAGGCCTAAGCCGCGCCAGGCGAGGGACGGACATTCATGGCGAATGGCGGCCGCTCTTCTCGTTCTGCCAGCGGGCCCCTCGTCTCTCCTCCCCACCTTTACCGGTGGTGTGTGGAAGGCAGGGGTGCGGTTATCCGACCCGAGCCCTGTGAAAGCCCCCCCGCACTCCTCGCTGTGGTTCGTGGGGGTTCCTGTGAGGCGCGCCGGGTGCTTTGTTCCCCGTCGCGCGTTTCGCTATGCCCACCGCGTGTGGGTCTCTTTGGCCCTCCTCCCTCCGAGCCGGGGGAGGGTCGGCTGATTGCCGCGTTACGTGCCCCTCCCGACCGGGCTCGTGTGCACGCGCCTTGCTTGTGATCCTCGTGGTGCTCCTGGAGCGTTCCAGGCCGATCTTCAGAGTTGCCCGGTTCTGAGCGGCGGCGGCGTTTCCCGGTTCTCTGACGTGTATGCCTCCTGTGTGCGGTACGGCCATTAGCGGTGTTCCTCTGCGAGGTGTGTGATCCCGAGGATCAAGAAAAAAAGGGGGTCGAGGCGAGCGGGTAAGAGAGGCTCGCTGCGGTAAGATGGCTCTCTCACGGCCGTCTCGTGAGATCGGGCGAGCGGCCCACCACGCGCTGCCTTCTCCCGTAGGCGGTGAGCCGTTGGGTGGTGTTGAGCGGTCGCGGCCGGCCTTTTTAATTTTCTTCTCACCGTTAAAGGTGGTCCGTCGGTGACGGACTGAGAATTGCCTCCCCGCCTGGTGCAGACCCGGTGGGTGTTGCCGCGGAGGCAGGCCTGGCTCTCGGGGGACCTCTTGTGTAGTATGCTTTTTCTCGGTCCGGTCCCCCGTGTCCGCGAACGCTCAAGAGTACGCCCCGGAAAGGAAGAAAAATCCTTACCGATACCGCAGACCCCCCCGCCTCGCCGCGCTCGAGATCATCGAGTGGTGTGTGTGTCGCTTCCCCTGCTCTTGCGCTGCCGCGACCGGAGGCTCGTCGGGCCGGGTCCGTCCCGCCTGCCCTCAGTGAGAAAAAGTGCCTTCTCTAGCGATCCGATGGAGAGAGGGTGTGCTTGGGGTCGCCCCGGCACGCCCCGACCGCCCGATGCGCGTAGCTTCGGCCGGGTGCCCCTCGCCGCGTCCCGTCTTTGGGGGGGGAAACCCGAGCGTTTGTGTCACCCGCTGCGGCCCGCGCCTCCTCGCTCCGAGTCCGGGGAGGAACCACGCGGGGCAAGAGAGCGTGTCGTGGACTCGGCTGGCGTGCCGTGTCGGAGCCTGGGACGTGTTACCCGTGGCGGGGAAAGAAGGGGGCGCGTGCGTGCACGCCCGAGTGCCGCGGGACCCCGATTCCCCCGCTCCCCCGAGGGTGCGTACGCGCCTCGGTCGGGGCGCGGAGCCGAGCGGGAAGAGCGGGGCTGGGTGGCGGTGGGCTCCCGGGCCCCACCCGTCCACCGTCCGTGCCCGCCGCGAGCGGTCCCTCCCGCGCTTCCCCGTCTTTGCCGTTCCCGCGGACCGCGGCCTCGTCGCGCGCGTCGCGTGCGTGCGTCGCTCGTGTTGTGTGCCGTGTGGAGGTCGCCTCGCTCCCCCTCCCCGGCAGCGTTCCCACGGTTGGGGAGCAGCGGTTGACCCGTCCCTCCTCGGGGTCGGGGATCCGGTTCTGGCTTTGCGGGGTCGTGACCTCTCTCTCGGGTGCGGCCTTTGGAGAGAACGGCGGTCGGTCGTCTCCCGGCGCGTCGCCGGACGCGTCGGGGCCCGTCGCCGCCGGAGGGCCTTCCTTCGGCGTCGGCGGGCGCGCCTGTCTCGGCGGTGGGTCCGTGCGAGAGGGTGCGAGAGGCAGGCTCTGCGCGTTTTGGGAACCTCGCGAGGGAAAAGGAGGCTTAGCGGACGTCCGTCGTCTGCGGCGTGGCGGTGGGTCCGCCGGCCGAGGTGCGTCTGGGGACTCTTCCGGCCCCGTCGTCGTCGTCCTCCGGGAAGGCGCGTCTCGTGTGGGGAACCGCCACCGCACCGGGTTGGGTGCCTGGCGGTGAGATACCCCCCACTTGCGTGCTCTTTTCCTCCGGTGCGGCGGCGGGGGCTCCGGTCGATGACTCTCCCCGTCCCCGAGGTCCGGGCCCGTCCGAACGTCGTGGGCCGCGGCGTCCCCCCTCACGTCCCTCGAGGGGAAGACCGTCCGCGTGTCGTCGTCTCTTTCCCTCCTCCCGCCTCTCCCCCGCGTTTGCGAGCACGCGCGCGGCCCGGTTTTTCGCGGCGTCCCGGTCCCCGCCGCCTCCGCCACTCGTCCGGGGGCGGCCGCCGTCCGTCTCTCCCGCCAAGCCCGTTGGCGCGGTGTGTCGTCTCCCGCCCGGCCGGTTCCCGGTCTCCCGACCCCGCCCGGAGCGGGTCCGGGATCATCCCGCTCTCCCCGGCGTTGCGCCTCGCTGCCGCGTGTGTGTGGGGGGCCCGCCGCGGCCCCACACCCGCCCTCGAGCGCCCGCCCGCGGCCGCC
>NW_027460908.1:12500-37500 GCF_037038515.1 Microtus pennsylvanicus
TGGACTTTTTTTTTTTTTTTTTTTTTTTTTTTTTAAATAAAATATATATCTTCCTAGACCTGACGGGTCGACCAGTTGTCTCTGTGCACTTCCTTTTTTTTGACGGACTGGAAGCGGGTCGACCAGTTGTCCGATTAAATGTTTGGCCTTAAAATGCTAAGTACCGGGGTCGACCAGTTGGCCTTGTGAACTTGGGTCGACCAGTTGTCTTTTTCCATGTCTTGATTGACTGATGTCATTTTCAATGTGTTGGTGGTTTGTTTATCTCTTTTGTTCTCTATGCCAAAACGCCCCACTCACCAAGCACTTTTTTTATTTATTTTTTTTTTTTATTTATTTATTTATTTATTTATTTATTTATTTATTTATTTATTTATTTATTCATTCATTCATTCATTCATACATACATACATACATACATACATACATACATACATACATCCTGTCTATCTGTCCAGATGGGGCAGGGGTAGAAGGGGCTAGCTATGAGAGGAAGGTGCTCGGTGGACATCCAGTTGTAAATAAGGCTGGGAATAAATAGCTGAATATTAATTCATTTGAGTAATATTAAAACTGTTCAAGTAGAAAACAATTGCTTTCTTTTCTGTTTGCCCAGAGATCTGACTGACTGCAACTTGGAAAGGAGACGGCCCTGCTGGACAGAGACCTCCCTCCTGCTTTGGGTGGGTCGACCAGTTTACATGTTTATTTCCACGTTTTGTCTTTTATGGATTGAATGGATGTGTCTCATTATTTTTTCACGATTGCTTGCTTGCTTGCTTGCTTGCTTGCTTGCTTGCTTGCTTGCTTACTTACTTACTGTTCAGCCCATCTCATTTACTGATGGGCCATGTCCCCTTTTCCACAGCATTTTTTTAAATTTATTTATTTACTTATTTTACTATTTATTTATTTATTTATTTATTTATTTATTTATTTATACATACATACATACATACATCCATACATACATCCTGTCTATCTGTCCAGAAGGGGCTAGCTATGAGAGGAAGGTGCTTGTTGGGCATCCAGTTGTAAATAAGGCTGGGAATAAATAGCTGAATATTAATTCATTTGAGTAATATTAAAACTGTTCAAGTAGAAAACAATTGCTTTCTTTTCTGTTTGCCCAGAGATCTGACTGACTGCAACTTGGAAAGAAGACGGCCGGCCCTGCTGGACAGAGACCTCCCTCCTGCTTTGGGTGGGGCGGCTGAGTGAACGTGGGTGGGTCGACCAGTTTACATGTTTATTTCCACGTTTTGTCTTTTATGGATTGAATGGATGTGTCTCATTTTTTTTTTCACGATTGCTTGCTTGCTTGCTTGCTTGCTTGCTTGCTTGCTTGCTTACTTACTTACTTACTTACTTACTTATCTGTTCAGCCCATCTCATTTACTTACTTCTTTAAAAAAAAATGACCCACCTAGTTATTTACTTACTTACTTACTTACTTGTTCATTCATTCCTTCACTTCCTTATATATATCTTCCTTTCATATATCTGTTTATTTATCTGCTGATTTAGCGTGACTCATTTACTTATTGAATGTTTCAACTATTATTTAGTTTTATTCATTTATTCATTCTTTATGTCTATTTTTATGTATGTATTTACTTACTTAATTTTTTTTTTACTTTTTAAAATTAAATTTTTTCTTTCTTTGGGAATGTAGATTCTTTCTTTCTTTCTTTCTTTCTTTCTTTCTTTCTTTCTTCCTTTCTTTCCTTCTTTCTGTCTCCTGACTGTCACTGGCTAAGAAAATGGTGGCCTCCATGTCACTGGTCAGCATAGCAGCTCCTAAAATGGAATTTGATGAAGGGATACATAGATAGATAGATAGATAGATAGATAGATAGATAGATAGATAGATAGATAGATAGATGGGATGCGCACACACACACATATGCACGCACGTGCATGACATGTACAGATGGGGGGCGATTCCAATGTTTTCAGAGGAAGGTGCTCGCTGGTAATAATAAATGTGCTGGTAAATAAGGCTGGAAATAGCTGAATATTAAATCATTAAAACTCTTCAAATAAATAAAAAGCAATTCCATTTCTCTCTCTCTCTCTCTTTCTCACCATATACCAGCACATCTGAACTGACTGCAACATACAAAAGAAGAAGAAACACGGAAAGAAGACATCCCTGCTGGACAGGATCTGAGATGAGAATAAATTCATCGAATGGCTGCCAACAGCATTTCATTGAGAAGAGATTCCACATTTTATGCTGTACAGTTACTTAGTTAGATAGATAGATAGATAGATAGATAGATAGATAGATAGATAGATAAAGAGAGGCCTGTGAACTGGGGTGGGGTGTGGCTTCTCAGGTCACCTCAGGTCAGGGAGGGGCTGAGGAGTGTCCCATTGGCCTTGACAATAGGCACGAGTCAGACGTTAATGTCAGGGCAGGGCCTGAGAGTTCCTCAAAGGGAATGAATGGAGACCCTTGCTTACCTAAGAAATGCCTGACCTTGGAAAAGGACTTGTGGAAAGCGGGCGGGCCCTTGAAACTGTGGTTTCACGTCTTACTAGAAAGCTCCCTCTTGGAAGGGAAAGTCATCGTGATATCTTACTCTTTTCCCAAGGATACCCTACCTACCCTTCTGATCATTCTTACTGAATTAAGTCTTCCACTGCAAGCAAATAAATAAATAAATAAATAAATAAATAAATGAGTGAGTGAGTGAGTAAGTGAGTAAGTAAGTAAGCAAATACGTGGATGGATGAACAAATAAATACAAAGTTTGCTGTTGTTGACTGACTTTTGATTTCATAATGAATCTCTCTCTCTCTCTCTCTCTCTCTCTCTCTCTCTCTCTCACACACACACACACACACACACACACACACACACACAAACACTAAATATACAATAAAAGGAAGCATAACACCTTTACTCGGGGGGCAGAGTGAACTCTGAAAGTTTTCCAGGCGGGGGGGGGGGGGGAGAGACAGAATATAAGAAAAAAATGAGAAACAAGGAAAAATAGTGTTGGCTGGCTGGACGGCTTTCAGTTCCCTGACAGAAATGAGCCCATTGTGGAGGAAACACAAAGTTGTTACACTATGTGGGTGTGATGAGGAGAGATTGTGAGTGAGTGTCCTGTCAGAACAAAGTTAGTCCCATAGTTGATGAAATTCATTATCCCAAAACTTCAGCAGAATATATCCCAAGTTTGCAAATGTGTGATCAGCTTGTGACAGGTTGGGCTGGAGATGCTGAGAACTGGGGAGCCCTCAATGCAAGAGCAGACACTCATTCCCATGAAGAGGGAGAGAGGGAGGGAGGGAGGGATCATTCATTCCTATACTCAAGTTTAAAGAAAGATGAGTGAGTGGCTATCTATGGAGAGACCACTCACAGATATGAAAAATCATTTCCTAAAAATCAAATTTCTCAGTCAGTATGCAACTGCTATGGTGCTTCTCCTAGATAGAGCAAAACACACAAACAAACAAACTGATTCCTTGATCTAGAGCCACAGTGCACATGCTGTGGAAAAGGGGACATGGCCAACTTGAATCACAATATTCATCAGAGCATGAAAAGAGCGTAAAAAGGACACAGAGGAGAGATAATTGTGGTCCTTCCTTTCTCCCTCCCTCCCTCCCTCCTTCCCTCAGGAAGTGACTGACAGATGAGACTTTGTCCAAGCAGGTTCTGTCTGAAATACCAGATTTGAGTTTCCCCCTCTGTGGGTATTAGTTAATCAGTCCTCCCTTCTTTCTGTAGGAAGGTGGTGCATGTCTCTCAGAACTTACCTGGTTTCCTCTGCACAAGGTGAACCAGGGAAAAGCTTTCTAAGCCTTATTCAGACCTATAGAGGCTGCGCTGTGTGTGACTTCAGAGACCTCAGGGAGTATAGGGGTGGGTGGGTGGGTGGGTGCTTGATGCTTCAGACTCATGTCATTGAAGGACATAACATAGTCTGGATTCACAGAGATTCACAACACAGAGCCATTGTCACTTACTAACAGCTCAGGACACCCAGAGCTAACAAGAAATTGCAGTCTCAGCCGGGCTTTAATCACAGCACACACACAGATCTCTGTGAATTCAAAGATGGCCTGATTTACAGAGTGAGTTTTAGGACAGCCCAAGATACACAAAGAAACCCTTTCTTGAAAAACAAAGCAAAACAGCAAAAGAAAGAAAGAAAAGGAAAAAGAAAAAAATGGCAGTCTCTTTCCACTCTCTCCTCCATTGGCTCTTAAAGAGCTCTCAAGCTGAACTGGAGACCATGGTGTCACTCAAAACTGGGAAGCCAGAAACCTTAGGGGGGTCACAGGAGTCGGACTGACTGCAGCACTTGATGCCTCAACCCTGCTAATGGCTGTGATATAAGGCATGGTAAAATACGGGCTTTGGCAGAGCGCTACTCCCCTTTCTCTATTATTATTGCTACACAACGAAAAGGACGGGGGGGGGGGGGATGATGTGCAGTCAGTGCTGGTATTGAAATCTCACTGACTCCTTCCGCACTCCTTGTCAATTCCCGACTTTGTCAAATCAACTATCGTGAATCTTTGATGTGGGTTGGCCTTTTAGGAACTCAGAGAAACAAGACAGACAGACCTGTTTCATCCCAGAAACCTCCCAGTTCCTGAGCCCTAGCCCTGGAAGTCTCAAAGCCATCACATCCAGAAATCTCTCTAGTCCCTGCTAGTGGTGAACTCACTTCGTCTTCCCCAGGACCACTAATTATTTCTCCATGTTTTCCTGTGAGATCTGAGGCCAGCTTTCTTCTTCCTCCCTCTGGCCTCTCCACGAACGATCTCCATTCTCTAGACAACATGTCTAGAACCGAGTCTTATAGGCACCGAGAGAGTGTGTCTTGAGGGCAGTTGGCGTTTCTAGGACACGAGTGACATCACAAAATTCCGAGAGCTCTCTGAGATACCGTAGAATTTCCAGAGAAGGGACTGCTGATGTCATGAGGCACGGCCTTTACCTCCTTGCTAATATTTCTCCCCGAACTGACCGACCAACCGGAACCTGAGGTTTCCTTTCCAGGAGTCTCTCCTGCGACACAGAGGGAGCCATTCAGGATTTCCTCCTTCCAAAACCAGAAATTTCTCTCTGCTTCATTAATATCTTCTCACTACTTCCTGAACCCATGGGGAGTTAGTTAGTTGAACACTCACTTTTTTCATGAATGACCCTTCCTCCCTCTCCTGAACATCTCATATTACTGATTCATACTCAGTAAATCAGTAATGTGAGAAATTAGGCCAGGAGGACACGGAAGATGAGGGTTGAGTCTTCTGAAGTGAACAAGCACTTAGGGAAGGCTAAACTTAAGGGAATTTGACTCTGAGTGGCAAGACATGAATAGCTGCTGCCAAGGCACAGATACAGGCACCAACTGGGCCCTCGGCATCCTCCTGCATCATCAGAGCTGTGTGAGGGGCCGTGTTCAACAGGAGAGGGCATTTTCGAGGACAGCACTGTTTTCTTTTTCTTCTTTCTTTCTTTCTTTCTTTCTTTCTTTCTTTCTTTCTTTTTTTTTTTTTTTCGAGACAGGGTTGTTCTGTAGTTTTTTTTTTTTTTTTTTTGGAGCCTGTCCTGGAACTAGCTCTTGTAGACCAGGCTGGTCTTGAACTCACATGCTTTCTTTTTTTTTTTTCTATTGGATATTTTTGGCTTCTTTGGTTTTTTTTTTTTTCGGGGTTTTTTTTTTTTTTTTTTTTGGTTTTTTTTGAGACAGGGTTTCTCTGCGGCTTTGGAGCCTGTCCTGGAGCTAGCTCGGTAGACCAGGCTGGTATTTTTGGCTTCTTTATCAAAGATCAGGTGTTCGAAGATGTGTGGATCGATATCCGGGTCTTCTATTCGGTTCCATTGGTCCTCCTGTCTGTTCTTATGCCAGGACCAGGCTGTTTTCAGAACTGTAGCTTACAGAGTGTTCTTGCAGGTGGGGCACAGAAGAGGTTAATTACGGTACCTTAGTTCTTCTGCTTTTCTAGCAGACCGGAGCACAGCTGACAGAAATCCAGTAGAGATGGTGTCAAGGTTCACACTGACACTAACAGCTGTAACTTGAGCAGGATTTGTGATCCACATGAAATTTGCAATGAATTGCAGCAAATCTGTGACACTCTAACTCGCTCAGGCTCAGTATCTGAACATACAGATGTTTGCAATGATCACTGGCTTCAGGATTTTTTTTTTTGTTGTTGTTGTTTTGTTTTTCCACGAGACAGGGTTTCCCTGTAGCTGAAGTTTAATGGCCTGGTGTTTTTGTGACTTACTGCTTCAAAGAACTTCTCCATTTCTTTATCCCTAAGTGAAAAGAAATATAATCACTAAATACTTCTTAAAAACCATTCTTCCTTGAAATATATAGACCACTGAGAATAATCCTTGACAGAATGGGAATACAAAATCCTTATCACACCACTTTAAGATTCAATTGAACAGAAAACATGTTGTTCTGTACTGAAGCTCTGAGGTCCCATCTTATGAATAGGCTGTTTAGGACCAACTTACTTGAAGACATCTGGAAAGAAGCTGTGTAATGACATTCCTCCTAAGACTCACTTCCAAGTTTTAGAACTTTGTAGATAATACACATTTAAGCATAAGGGTGCCTACCCATTTTCTGATTCAAGTAATGTTCTCATCATTCAGTGATTTCTCCTCCCTTTTTCTTTTGGGGAGTGGCATGATTAGATCAGGAAAAGAAGGATGTGTGTGGCAAGTCGGTGCCCACTCAGAGTCACCCACACATTTGAGGACAGAACAGAGAAACAAGATCGGCCGGGGGGGGGGAGGGGAGAATTCTGCTGAATGAAATTAGAGTTATGGATAGCTGCCAGCTATCTCTTGGCTTCTGTAAGTACAGGAACTCAACAAAGACAGAGACATGCCAGACAGGAGGTTTTGGTAAAAATCTGAACTGAACTGTGTAGAAACTGGCTATTACGTATTAGTGTTTTCAGAGTTATGTCTGAGGAACCTTCTACTTAAATGAAATAAAACCAAATCCTTTCAAACATCCAGGTGTCCTCTAAGGGGGCATGGAAAACAAAACAAAACAAAACAAAAAGATAAGAGGGATTTTAGTTGTTCCAAAAACCATCAGGAACAAAACTTCCCCAGGAGAATAGCAAGAGTTCATTGGGCAACTGTCCGTCTCCTGTTGCATCGTTTCAAGTTTTTCTAACTTGAGACTGGATGGTGTCAGCTGTAAGATTTTCATCTTTTACGCTTGAATTCACTCATTGCAAAAAAAAAAAAAACAAACCCTTATTTATTTTTTTATTTCACATTTTAACTTGATTTTTTTTCTTTTTTGAGACAGGAATTGGCTTTTTATTTATGCTCCAGACAATCTGTCTCACTACATGGCCCAGGACTTCTTCTTTCTGAACACTTCTGTTGCAATTACAATCTTTTTTTTGAAAAAATTATTTATTTATTTATTATGTATACAGCATTCCTTCCATGCATGACTGCAGGCCAGAAGACCCCATTACAGATGGTTGTGAGCCACCATATCGTTGCTAGGAATTGAACTCAGGACCTTTGGAAGAACAGTCAGTGCTCTTAACCTCTGAGCCATCTCTACAGCCCCTGAAAATATAATCTTAAAAGAAAAAGTAAAATTAAAATGAATGGCCTGGCATTAACAAAGACAAAAAAAAAAAAAAAAAAAAAAGAAAAAGAAAAAGAAAAAAAACCCTGCATTTTCTTGCTTGCTTTTTTTTTTCTCTTCTTTTATTATTTTTTGAGGCACGGTTTCTCTGTGTAACAACCCTAGCTGTCCTGGAACTCAGTTTATAGACCAGGCTGTCTTGTTGGTAACGTTCTCTTTTTATTCTTATTTCCTATCTGTAAATCCACATTTCTCTCTCTCTCTCTCTCTCTCTCTCTCTCTCTCTCTCTCTCTCTCGTCTCTCTGTCTCTGTCTCTCTCTCTATCTATCTCTCTCTCTCGCTTTCTCTCTCTCTCAATTTATTTATTTTTTGTTTGGTTTTGTGTTTTGCTTTATGAGACAGGGTTTCTCTGCTGCTTTGGAGACTGTTCTTGGAACTAGCTCCTTTCTTGTAGACCAGGCTGGCCTAAAACTTCCAGAGATCCTGCCTCTGCCAGATATGGAGCCAGTGCTCTTGAATGCCTTCATCTGGTGAGGTCAAAATATACCCCCCCCCACACACACCAAACACAAACACAGGCACAGGCACACCCAGAGACACATAAATAAACTTTTCAATTAAGAGCCTGGAGAGCTAGTTTGGCGGCTCTTCCTGAGAAATTGGGGTCAATTCCCAGCACCTGCATGGTTAAATAAATCATAAAAAAAAAATTCTTTAAGAAATTGAAATTAAACTACACAACTGGAAACACTGTCTCAAATAAAAGTAAAATAAAATGTAAAAGAGTGCAGTGCTAAGTGCAGTTATGAAAATGTTTGGAAATATGACACCTTCCCTGTCTCCCCCACATACACAGGCACACCGAGAGAGGTTTAAATAAAATTTGAAATTGGCTGGGCAGTGGTGGTGGCACATGCCTTTATTCCCAGCACACATGGGGCAGAGGCAGGTGAATTTCTTGGGAGTTGGAAGCCAGCCTGGTCTACAAGAGCTAGTTCCAGATCAGCTAGGACTGTTTCCCAGGGAAACCCTGTCTCGAAAAACAAAACAAAAAAATTAAAATTGAAGTAAATGTACAAGCCAAAGCTACAGGCCCTGGCCTCCACTCCTGCCCCTGAGGGCACCCGGTAAAAGTGAGAAGGCAGATTTCAGAGACTAGTAAAGTTCAAGGTCACCAGCCCTTCCTAACAGCTAGAACTCCTTGCTGAACCATTAAAGGGTGAGTCGAAGGAGGGCAGTGGTGGCGCACGCCTTTACTCCCAGCACTCGGAGGCAGAGGCAGGCAGATCTCTGGGAGTTCCAGGACAGGCACCAAAGCTACAGAGAAACCTTGTCTCAAAAAACCAATAAATAATATAATATAATATAATATAATATAATATAATATAATATAATATAATATAATGGGTGAGGCTACAACTTGATTGGTCTGCTTAGATATGCATTTTTAAAATTTTTTTTGGTTTTTTTAGATATGCATATTTTTGTTAGAGTCGTTTTTGTTTTACTGGGCAGGAAAAGATATCCAAGTGGAAATTTTTCCACAGCTGCTTTAATTTTCTCAGACTCTGTATTTAGTATGAGAAGTGGGGTAGGTTGTACAAACACAACTACTGAAGAAAAGAAACCCCAAGAAAGCAAGTGAGTGGTTGCCATGGTGAAATGTCTTTGAAAGGCATTTAGGTGACTGGGAACTGCCCTTGCTGCCTCCCTCCTTTCCTCACTCTCACCAATCCATAATTGTGGCAGCCCCTTGGCCCACATAGTCCTTTCACTGATCGGTCAGACACACTCTTTGCTTTATTTTTTAATTTTTGAATTATGGGTGAAGTCAATTCATTGAGCTCTTAGATTATTATTATTATTATTATTATTATTAATTTATTTGTGGTTTTTCTACATAGGGATTCCCTGTGTATGCTTGTTTGCCCTGGAACTCACTTTGTAGACAAGGCTGGCCTCAGACTCACAGAGATCTAGCTGCCCCTGCCTCTACCTCTGCCTGCTAGTGCCGGAATAAAAGGCCTGTACTAAACACATGTTTAGTTTCTCTGTGTCTGTCGTCTCTTTGCCTGCAGAACAAGGTAGCCTCAAACTCACAGCGATCTGCCTGCCTCTGCCTCTCCTGATCTCTGAGGGCTGAGAACTGAGAATAAAGAAATGTGCTGCCCAAAATATACTGCTGCTGCTGCTGCTGCTGCAATTAAAAAAAAAATAAATTAAAATAAAATAACCTGAGATAAACAAAGAAAAAAAGGACAACACCAGTTTTTCTTCCTTCTTTTCTTCCTTCCTTCCTTGTTTTTTTTTTTTTTGTTTTCTTCTTTTATTATTTTTTTGGTACAGGGTTTATCTGTATAATACCTTTAACTCACTATATAAACCAGGCTGTCATCTTGGTGACATTATGGTTTTGTTTCTTATTTCCTGTTTGATCATTTCTTCTCTCTCTCTCTCTCTCTCTCTCTCTCTCTCTCTCACACACACACACACACACACACACACACACACACACACACACACACACACACAGATTTAATTTATGTTTTTTATTTTTGTTTGTGTTTTTGTTTTGATTTTCAAGGCAGGGTTTTCTCTGTTGCTTTGGAGCCTGTCTTTGAAACTAGCTCTCGTCGACCAGACTGGCCTCAAACTCCCAGAGATCCACCTGCCTCTCTGCCAGATATGGAACCAGTCCTTTTGAATGCTTTCATCCTTCCTGGTCTTTAAAAATTTGAAATGAAACTAAGTTCTACACAACTGGAAAGACTCAAATAAAAGTTAAATAAAATGTTCTGAAATAGGACACCTTCCCTGCCCTCCCCACAAGGTCACACTTGGTGCAGACAGACCAAGAGATACAAACAAAATTTGAAATTAAACTAAATGTACATGAAACTAACAGAATGAGATACCAAAAACTTAGTTGGGTTGTCACTGTGGTACACATCTTTTATTCTATCATCCAAGAGACAGAGACAGGTGTACCTCTGTGAATTCCCAGGCTTTGTAGAAAGGCCCCCATCCCAAATTAAATAAATAAATATATATATGTTCAACCAAAAAAAAAAAAAAAAAAAGGAAGAAAAGAAGAAAGAAACATTATGAACTGTCTCCTTGTTTCTAGAAACTTGTTTTGATTTGCGTTTCTCTGATGACTAAGGGTGTTGAACATTTCCTTAAGTGTCTTTCAGCCATTTTAGATTCCTCGGTTGAGTGTTCTCTGTTTAAGTCTGTACTCCATTTTGTGAATTGGATTATTTGTTCTTGAGATGACCAATGTCTTGAGTTCTTTGTATGTTTTGGAGCTCAGACCTCTGTCTGATGTGGGGTTAGTGAAGATCTTTTTCGTTTTGTCTTGTTGGCCATGTCCTTTGCTTTACAGAAGAAGCTTTTCAGTTTCACGAGGTCCCATTGATTAATTTTGTTTCTCTCAGAGTCCCTGCTACTGGAGGTAGATTTAGGAAGCGGTCTCCTGTGCTGATGCGTTCAAATGCGTTTGATATTTTTATTTTTATATTCTTTTATTGTGGATGAAGTAAATTATTTGAACTCTCAAATATTTTTATTGTTATTATCTCTTTATTTGTTTGTTTATTTGTGGTTTTTCAACATAGGGTTTCGTTGTGTACCCTTGTATGCCCTGGGACTCACTTTGTACACAAGAAAGACTGGCCTCAGACTCACAGAGAGCCATCTGCCTCTGCCTCCTAATGCTGGGATTAAAGGCAAAACAACCTTTTTTATATATTTATTTTTCTAATGATTTATTTTATCGGCATTGGTGTTTTGCCTGCATGTATGTCTATCTGAGGGTGTCAGATCTTGGAGTTACCGACAGCTGTTAACTGCCATGTGGGTGGTAGGAATTGAACCTGGGTCCTCTGGAAGAGCAGTCAGCACTCTTAACCACAGAGCCATCTCTCCAGGCCCCACCTTTTTTTTGAAAACAGGGTTTCTCTGTGTCACTTTGCCTGGCCTTGAATCTCAATCTGCAGAACAAGGGAGCCTTAAACTCACAGTGATCTGCCTGCCTTTTTATCATCTCTCTCTCTCTCTCTCTCTCTCTCTCTCTCTCTCTCTCTCTCTCTCTCTGTCTGTCTGTCTGGCTATCTAGCTATCTATCCATTCATTTATTAGTTTATGTATTTATTTATTTTTTGGTTGTTGTTGTTGTTTTCTGAGACAGGATTTCTCTCTAGCTTTGGAGTCTGTCCTGGATCCAGACCTGGTCACAGCTGTACCGGAAAATAAAATAAAACAAACAAACAAAAACAAAAACAAAGCAAAGCAAAGCAAAAGCCAGGCAGGACTGTATGGTTGACCTTCCCTTTTCCCCTCCCCCATGGGCTCCTCAGAGGCGGTGCGGCCTCCTGCAGGGGAATCCACAGAGCCTCTGCCCAAGGCTCCCCAGGGAACCCACTCTCTCCCTTTCCCCCAGCCCCAGGGCTGCCGGCCACATCTATCTCAGGCATAGGTGGCGGGCACTCTGGCTATCCGGGACGTGACAGACACAGATACACAGAAGCAGGGAGGAACGGTGCCCACTCTCTCACTAGATGCAGGCATGCAGGAGGAACAATGAAAGAATGAGAACTGGAGAGATGGAATTTCTGGAATGTCCAGAAACCACATGGTGGGGATCTAGTGACCTCTTCTGGTGACAGGGAGTACAGCAGAGATTTGGGTTCTTGTGCTCCTGAGATGTAACCCCCACAAGGCAGCAGCTCATAAGTGATTGTAAATCCAGTCTCACACGACTGCACATAAAATAAAGTTAAATAAATCATAAAAAATTCTTTAAAAATTTGAAATTAAAATAAGTTCTACACAACCGGAAAGACTGTCTCAAATAAAAGTAAAATAAAATGTTCTAAAATAGGACAACTTCCCTGCCCCCCCACCCCCACAGGGACACACTTGGTGCAGACCAAGAGATACAAACAAAATTTGAAATTAAACTAAATTTACAAGAAACTGAGCCTGGTTATTGTGGTGCACATCTTTTATTCTATCATCAAAGAGACAGAGGCAGGTGGACCTCTGTGAATTCCCAGGCTTTATAGAGAGGCCCCCAACCCAAATAAAAAAAAAACATATATAAAAGTTTAACCAAACACCACCCCCCCCAAAAAAAAGGAAGGAAGGAAAGAAGAAGGAGACATTATAAACTGTCTCCTTGGTCCTAGAAACTGGATCATGGGAATTTAGGACCTATGAGACAGTGCACGAGTCTTGTGATCTCACTTGGTAGATGAGTCTGGATTTTAACTCACAGATGTCCTTCTGCCTGTGTCTCCCACGTGCTGGGATAAAGGGTTCCCTAATTCTTGAATGGCATACTGAAAGTAGTTATTTCTACTTGGTTTGCGTTTGATTTTTTTTTAAACAATCCATGCCTACTTATTTATTTATTTTTGGTTTTTCATGACAGGGTTTCTCTGTAGCTTTGGAACTAACCCTTGTAGACCAGGCTGGCCTCAAATTCACAAAGATCCACCTGCCTTTGCCTCCCAAGTGCTGGGATTAAAGGAATGTGCCACCACTACCCGCCTTTGTTTCTTTTATTTATTTTTGTTAAGCTCTACGTTTTTCTTTCCTCTCTTTCCATGCCTCCCCTTCAACCCTCTCCCAAGGTTCTGGCTATGACAAACAATGCTGCTATGAGCATAGTTGAGCCCATGTCCTCATGGCACAATTGAGCATCCTTTACATATATACCTAAACGTGGTATTGCTGGGTCTTGAGGAAGGTTGTTTCCTAATTTTCTGAGAAATCGCCACACTGACATCCAAAGGGGGCTGTACCAGCTTGCATTCCCACCAGCGATGCAGGAGAGTTCCCTTTTCCCCACATCCTCTCCAGCATAAGTTGTCATCAGTGTTTTAGATCTTGGCCATTCTTACAGGTATAAAGTGGAATCTCAGAGCTGTTTTGATTTACATATCTCTGATGACTAAGGGTGTTGAACATTTCCTTAAGTGTCTGTCAGCCATTTTAGATTTCTCGGTTGAGAGTTCTCTGTTTAGGTCTGTACCTCCATGTTGTGAACTGGATTATTTGTTCTTGAAATGACCAATGTCTTGAGTTCTTTGTATATTTTGGAGCTCAGACCTCTGTCTGATGTGGGGTTAGTGAAGATCTTTGCCCATTCTGTAAGGCCGTCGTTTTGTCTTGTTGGCCATGTCCTTTGCTTTACAGAAGAAGCTTTTCAGTTTCAGGAGGTCCCATTGATTCATTTTGTTTCTCTCAGAGTCTGTGCTACTGGAGTTAGATTTAGGAAGTGGTCTCCTGTGCCGATGCGTTCAAATGCTTTTTTTAAAAAAATAAATATTTATTTATTATGTATACAATATTCTTTCTGTGTGTATGTCTGAAGGCCAGAAGAGAGCACCAGACCCTATTACAGATGGTTGTGAGCCACCATGTGGTTGCTGGGAATTGAACTCAGGACCTTTGGAAGAGCAGGCAATGCTCTTAACCGCTGAGCCATCTCTCCAGCCCCCGTTCAAATGCTTTTGATATTTTTATTTTTATATTTTTTTTTTATTGTGGATGAGGTCAATTATTTGAACTCTCAAATATTTTTATTGTTATTATCTGTTTGTTTATTTGTGGTTTTGCAACACGGGGTTTCCTTGTGTATCCTTGTATGCCCTGGGACTCACTTTGTAAACAAGACTGGCCTCAGACTCACAGAGATCCGCCTGCCTCTGCCTTCTAGTGATGGCATTAAAGGCGTACACTAAACACATTTTTTTTTGAAAACAGGGTTTTTCTGTGTCACTTTGCCTGTCCTGAATCTCAATCTGCAGAACAAAGTAGCCTTAAACTCACAGTGATCTGCCTGCTTTGGTCTCCCTGATCTTGGAGGTGTTTTATCATCTATCTATCTATCTATCTATCTATCTATCTATCTATCTATCTATCTATCTATCTATCTATCATCTATCCATTCATTTCATTTATTAGTTTATTTATTTATTTATTTTTTTTTTGTTTTCTGAGACAGGGTTTCTCTCTAGCTTTCCTTCTTGCTTGCTTGCTTGATTTTTTTGCTTTCTTGCTCTCTTGCTTTTTTCCCCCTTCTTTTATTAGTTAGTTCTTGAGGCACGGTTTCTCCGTGTAACAGCCCTAGCTGTTCTCTCTCTCTCTCTCTCTCTCTCTCTCTCTCTCTCTCTCTCTCAAATATGTTTGGTTTTGTGTTTTGCTTTATGAGACAGGGTTTCTCTGCTGCTTTGGAGACTGTTGTTAAAACTAGCTCCTTTCTTGTAGACCAGGCTGTCCTAAAACTCCCAATGATCCTGTTTCTGCTAAATATGGAGCCAGTGCTCTTGAATGCCTTTGTCTGGTGAGGTCAAAAGCCACCCCCCCACACACAACCCCCCCCCAACACACACACAAACCAAACACAGGCACAGGCACACCCAGAGACACATAAATAAACTTTTAAATTAAGAAGAGCCTGGAGAGCTAGTTTCGCGGCTCTTCCAGAGAAATTGGGTTCAATTCCCAGCACCTGCATGGCAGCTCATAGTGATTGTAAATTCAGTTTCTGGGTGATCTGACATCTTCAGACCATTGCACATAAAATAAAGTTAAGAAAATCATAAAAAAATTCCTTAAGAAATTGAAATTTAACTAAGTCCCACACAATTGGAAACACTCTCAAATAAAAGTAAAATAAATGGAAAAGAATACAGTGCTAAGTGCAGTTATGAAAATGTTTTGAAATGTGATACCTTCCCTGTCTCCCCCACATACACAAGCCACACTGAGAGATTTAAATAAAATCTGGGTAATCATTTATGTATCTGGCCTATGTCAGAGGGGCAGGGGAAGCTGAAGCCTTGTCCTTTGGGCTCCAGGTTCTCAGTACTGCGTCAAAAACTCAAGTGTATAGTGAGCCCATGTCTGTCCTGCCGGCAGCACTCAGGAACTGGGAATACAAGGATCAGGAGATCATCTTCAACAACCCAGCAAGTGCAAACCATCCTGGTGGGAAAGAGACCCTCTAAAAGAAATCAATAAAATGACATTTTTATTTTTTTCTGTCGGAAGTGAAAATGTTCCAAATAATTCACTGCATCAGTATTCCTGGAAATGATATCAAAGTCAGAATTTTTCTTTTTTTTTTAACATTTTATTTTATTCTTATTATTTTCATTTTTATTTTTTTGGTTTTTCGAGACAGGGTTTCTCTGTGGTTTTGGAGCCTGTCCTGGAACTAGCTCTTGTAGACCAGGCTGGTCTCGAAATCACAGAGATCCGCCTGCCTCTGCCTCCCAAGTGCTGGGATTAAAGGCGTGCGCCACCACTGCCTGGCGTAAATCAGAATTTTTCATATTATTCCATGGCTGTTGTAATTTTCTCTGTGGCAGACAGAGGCAGGCAGATCTCTGTGAGTTTGAGGCCAGCCTGGTCATCTACAGTTCCAGGACAGGTGCCAAAGCTAAGAGAATCCTTGTCTCAGAAAATTTTTTTCTCTGCGTCTCACGTGTCGTGTGTCTTTCTCTAAGCAGGCCCAGGAATCCTAAGCGCCTGTAGGTGATCTAGGAAATCTCCTGTAGCAGGGGCCCTGGCCTCCACTCCTGGCCCCTGAGGGCACCTGGTAAAAGTGAGAAGGCAGATTTCAGAGACTAGTAGTTCAAGGTCACCAGCCCTTCCCAACAGCTAGAACCTTTAAAGGGTGAGGCTACAACTTAATTGGCCTGCTTAGATATGGATATTTTTGTTGTGGTTCTTGTTTTACAGGGCAGGAACAGACATCCAAGTGGGAATTTTCCACAGCTGTTTTAATTTTCTCAGACTCGGTATTTAGTATGAGAAGTGGGGTGTGGGGTTGTACAAACACAACTACTGAAAAAGAACCCTAAGAAAGCAGGCCTCCCTCCCTCCCTCCTTCCTTCCCTCCCTCCCTCCCTCCCTCCCTCCCTCCCTCCCTCTCTCCCTCAGTTCCTCCCTCTCACCAAGCCATAATTGTGGCAGCCCCTTGGCCCACATAGTCCTTTCACTGATCAGTCAGACACACTCTTTTTTTATTTTTGAATTTTGGGTGAAGTCAATTAATTGAGCTCTTAGATGATGATGATGATGATTATTATTATTAGTTTATTTGTGTTTTTTTTTACATAGAGGTTCCCTGTGTCCCTGGAACTCACTTTGTAGACAAGGCTGGCCTCAGACTCACAGAGATCTAGCTGCCCCTGCCTCTACCTCTGCTTCCTAGTGCCGGAATTAAAGGCCTGTACTAAACACACTTTCCCCCCCTAAGTCAGGGTTTCTCTGTGTCTGTCGCTTTGCCTGTCCTAAAACTCACACTGCAGAACGAGGTGGCCTCAAACTCACAGCGATTTGCCTGTTTCTGCCTCTCCTGATTTCTGAGGGCTGAGAACTGAGAATAAAGAAATGTGCTGCCCAAAATATACTGCCGCTGCTGCAATTAAAAAAATAAATTAAAATAAAATAACCTGAGATAAACAAAGAAAAAAAGGAAAACACCTGTTTTTTCCTTCCTTCCTTCCTTCCTTCCTTCCTTCCTTCCTTCCTTCCTTCCTTCCTTCCTCTTTTTCCTTACTTGTTTTTTTTCTGTTTTCTTCTTTTATTATTATTATTTTTGGTGCAGGGTTTCTCTGTATAATACCTTTAACTCACTATATAAACCAGGCTGTCATCTTGGTAACATTATGGTTTTGTATTTTCTTATTTCTTGTCTGTAAATCAACAAATCAACATTTCTTCTCTCTCTCTCTCTCACACACTCATTTAATTTATGTTTTATTTTATTTTTGGTTTGTGTTCTTGTTTTGATTTTCAAGGAAGGGTTTCTCTGTTGCTTTGGAGCCTGTCTTTGGAACTAGCTCTTGTCAACCAGGCTGGCTGGCCTCAAACTCCCAGAGATCCACCTGCCTCTCTGCCAGATATGGAACCAGTCATCTTGGTTAGTTCAAAAGCCACCCCATAAACACACACACACACAACACACACACACACACACACACACACACACACACACACACACACACACACACACACAGAGGCACATCCAGAGAAACATATTTTTTTTTTTTTTTTTTTTTTTTTTTTTTTTTTTTTGGTTTTTCGAGACAGGGTTTCTCTGTGGCTTTGGAGCCTGTCCTGGAACTAGCTCTGTAGACCAGGCTGGTCTCGAACTCACAGAGATCCGCCTGCCTCTGCTTCCCGAGTGCTGGGATTAAAGGCTTGCGCCACCACTGCCCTGCGATGCCCCTACTATAAAAATGGGTTTCAGAAACCGGCCTTTTGCCACAGTGTCAGAAGCCCAAACTCTGCCTGTGGTCTCAGCTAGCTGATAAGCTTCTGTGACTCGCGGTGTGTTTGTATTTTTAAGTTTGTTTTTGGTTTATTAGACTTGGTGGTGTTCTCATCTTTGCATGACCCCCCCCCCCTCGACCCAACATTTAAGTGTCTTTCAACCATTTTAGATCCCTCTGTTGAGAGTTCTCTGTTTAGGTCTGTACTCCATTTTTTAAAATTGGATTATTTGTTCTTTGGATGACCAATTTCTCGACTTCTTTGTGTATTTTGGAGATTAGTGAAGATCTTTTCCCATTCTGTAAGGCCGTCGTTTTGTCTTGTTGGCCATGTTCTTTGCTTTACAGAAGCTTTTCAGTTTCAGGAGGTCTCACTTATTAATTGTTTCTCTCAGTGTCTGTTTTTTTTTCTTTTTTTTCTTTCTTTTTTTTTCTTTTTTTCTTTTTTCTTCTTTTTTTTCTCTCTTTAGTTTTTTTCTTTGTTCTTTTTTTTTGTTGTTTTTTTTTCTTTTTTTTTTCTTTTTTTTCTTTTTCTCTCAGTGTCTGTGCTACTGGGGTTCTATTTAGCAAGCGTTCTCCTGTGCCAATGTGTTCAAGTGCATTTGATATTTTTATTTTTATATTCTTTTATTGTGGATGAAGTCAATTATTTGAACTCTCAAATATTTTTATTGTTATTATCTCTCTATTTGTTTGCTTATTTGTGGTTGTTCAACATAAGGTTTCGTTGTGTACCCTTGTATGCCCTGGGACTCACTTTGTAGACAAGACTGGCCTCAGACTCACGGAGAGTCATCTGCCTCTGCCTCCTAGTGCTGAGATTAAAGGCATGCACTAAACACCTTTTCTATATATTTATTTTCCTAATAATTTATTTATTTTCATTTTATTGGCATTGGTGTTTTGCCTGCATGTATGTCTATCTGAGGGTGTCCGATCTTGGAGTTACCGACAGCTGTTGACTGCCATGTGGGTGGTAAGGAATTGAACCTGGGTCCTCTGGAAGAGCAGTCAGAACTCTTAACCACAGAGCCATCTCTCCAGGCCCCACCTTTTTTTTGAAAACAGGGTTTCTCTGTGTCACTTTGCCTGGCCTTGAATCTCAATCTGCAGAACAAGGGAGCCTTAAACTCACAGTGATCTGCCTGCCTTGGTCTCCCTGATCTTGGAGGTGTTTTTATCATCTCTCTGTCTGGCTATCTAGCTATCTATCCATCTATTTATTTATTTATTTATTTATTTATTTATTTATTTATTTTTTTGTTTGTTTTCTGAGACAGGATTTCTCTCTAGCTTTGGAGTCTGTCCTGGATCCAGACCTGGTCACAGCTGTACCTGGAAACAAACCAAAACAAAAACAAAGCAAAGCAAAGCAAAAGCCAGGCAGGACTGTATGGTTGACCTTCCCTTTTCCCCTCCCCCATGGGCTCCTCAGAGGCGGTGCGGCCTCCTGCAGGGGAATCCACAGAGCCTCTGCCCAAGGCTCTCCAGGGAACCCACTCTCTCCCTTTCCCGCAGCCCCAGGGCTGCCGGCCACATCTATCTCAGGCGTAGGTGGCGGGCACTCTGGCTATCCGGGACGTGACAGACACAGATACATAGAAGCAGGGAGGAACGGTGCCCACTCTCTCACTAGATGCAGGCATGCAGGAGGAACAATGAAAGAATGAGAACTGGAGAGATGGAATTTCTGGAATGTCCAGAAACCACATGGTGGGGATCTAGTGACCTCTTCTGGTGACAGGGAGTACAGCAGAGATTTGGGTTCTTGTGCTCCTGAGACCTACCCCAATTTAATAGTGACATTATCCTATCATACCCTATATATCACGTATAGGCTTGCTTGATATCACACACATACACTGCCTGCGTTTCTGCCTGACCCCTGTGAGAGAGCCTGGTACCTTCAGAAGACAGAAGATGGGGTGTGGGTCTGTCTGTCTGTCTGTCTGTCTATCTGTCCATCTATTCTTCCATAAAGTATTCATTCCTTTTTTGTTTGTTTTGTGACAGGGTTTCTCTCTAGTTCTCTCTAATTGAGTCAGTCCTGGAACTAGCTCTTGGAGACCAGAACGAGTGCTGGAATTAAAGGCGTGTCCCACCATTACCTGGTTAGAAGTCTTTTTAAAAAGTAGGCAATCAGAGCTACAAATTTCCTCATAGGACTGATTTTACTGTGTGCCAGGGTTTGTGTAGGGTTTTGCTTTCATTTTCTTGAGTGAATCTCCCCCCCCCCCCCCCCGTCTCTCTTATTCTAGAGCTCTGTTTTGTCTTCCATGAGCTCTGAGGGGCACTTGGCTTGAGTGTGATACACACACAGACTTACTATTAAGGAAAGTTCAAGATCAAGATCCTTTCCTAACTCTGTGACCTTGCAACAGAGAAGTTTCAAGGGGTGTGAAGGGTGTGCCTACTGACACTGGAATTCATTTGATCTGCTAGGCAGCAAATGCTATGGATTGTGTATGTGTGTGTCTCTGTTAGTTTAGGTGTCTTTCCAGTCAACGTTGGTGTAATTACCGTGCGTCTGTATATTCAGTGCTGTGATCCTTTCAAATGGTTGTGAAGGGAGCCCTAGCCTAGGAATGACTTCAGTGACGCGTTATTTTCCTTTCCTAACTCTGTGACTTTGCAACAGAGAAGTTTCAAAGGGTGTGAAGGGTGTGCCTACAGCTCCACTGGCCTTCCTTGACGTGTACAGCTGTTGCCTTTCCTGTCAACATTCTTGTTGGAGTTGGGAAATTGCTGATTTGAACTCAGCTAATTTCATGGAATAGCCAGCCCTGGCTGTCCCTGAACTCATTTTTATAGACCAGGCTGTCCTTTTGGTGACTTTCTATTTTTTTTTTTTCTTCCTCTTATTTTTCTATCTGCAGTCAACAGGACTGTGCACCTGTATATTCACTGCTCTGATCCTTCTCTCCCTTCCTTCCTTCCTTCCTTCCTTCCTTCCTTCCTTCCTTCCTTTCTTCCTTTCTTTCATATGTCTGCCCACTCACGAAAACCCAAAAATTTCTAGCCTCCCAACGCAATTAACAATAACTAAAATTTTAGTAAACTGGCATTTCAAAAAGGCAGGCAGGCAGGCAGGCAGGCAGGCCTGGATGGTGGTTGTGAAGGGAGCCCTGGCCTAGTCATATCCTCTGCCATGACTGTAACTCAGGAGCTCTAAAGGGTCTGGGAAGCTGCTTTCATGCTTCTGCTGCTGGGCATTTATTTATTTATTTATTTATTTATTTATTTATTTATTTATTTATCTGGCTTATGTGGGAGGGGAAGGGAAAGCCAAAGCCTTGTCCTATGGGCTCCACGCTCTCAGTAGTGTCTCATAAACTCGAGTGTGAGGGCCCATGTCTGTCATGTCAGCAGCACTCAGAAACTGAAAACACGAGGATCGGGAGATCATCTTCAGCAACTCAGCAAGTGCGAACCATCGTGGTGGGGAAACAGACCCTCTCCAAGAAATGACTAAAGTGACCTGTTTATTTTTTCTGTTCTAAGTGAAAATGTTCACAACACATCACTATGACGATATTATTCCCGGAAATGAAATCCGAGTGGGATTTTTGAAACACTATTTTTATTTCATTATTATTATTGTTTTTTTTTTTTTTGTTTTAAAAAAAACTATTCCACGTCTGTTTTAATTTTCTCTGACTCGGTATTTAGTCTGAGAAGTGTGGGCTGAGGGCGTGGGGAGTGGGGTGAAGAAAAAGAACCGCAAGCAAGCAAGCAAGCAAGCAAGCAAGCAAGCAAGCAAGCAAGCAAGCAGTGGCCATGGTGAAAGGAGACCTTAGATGGCAGGGAACTGCCGTTGCCGCCTCCTTCCCTCCCTTCCTCCCTCGGTCCCTCGGTCCCCCTCGGTCCCCCTCGGTCCCCCTCGGTCCCTCCCTCTCACCATGCCCTAATGGTTGCAGAAGCCCCTGGCCCATCTAGTCCTGTCACCGATCTGTCAGACACGCTCTTTGTTTCCCCGTGAGCGAGCGATCGATTCGCCTGCTTTCCTAGCTGCCTGTGGTCTCGGTCGTACTTTCGTTTTCGTAGCCCCGAATGTCCAGCCCGGCCCGCCGTTCACCGTGTTCGGGGGTGGGATGGGGAGGGGTGGGGGAACCGACAGGGGAGTTCCCTGTCCTGTTGTGGGCCCGTGCCACCTCCGGGCGTGAGCGTGGAAGGACGCTGTCACGCCAGAGAAGGTGAAGACGCCGCCGCCGCGGTCGCGGCCGAACGAGCGAGCGAGCGAGCGAGCGATCTATGGCGGTCGGTTGTCGGGCGCCCCCTAGCGGTGGCCTTTTTCTGCAACGCTCCTGGTCCTCGGTCGTTGACGAGGACGGGGCGAAATGGCTTTTGTGAGGCGGAAAGAATGACGAGAGTCCCGGCCCGGCAGGCGGGTGTGTCCCGGAGTCGGTGTCGTGCTTGGGGACGGTCTCTGTGTAGGAGGTTGTGCCGGAAGAGTCACCCATGGGTGTGTGCGTTGGGGATGGAACCCAGTGACGGGACCAGCTGGAGAGGGTGCTGGGAGACTTGAGCGGGTCGACCAGAAGGCTTCAGTCGTTCGCGTACTCCCGCTAGGTGTCGGGTCCACCCGGGCACAGGATCGGTGAAATACCTCGGCTTTAAAAGTTGCTTTTCCCTTTCTTTTTCTCTCTTCTAAAGAGCCCTGGGACCCGGCGACCCGAGGCCGAGAGGAGGCGATGGTTGATCCCGGCTTCCCCGCTGCCCCGTCACGGACTCGTTGGGGTCTCGGACCTTTTTTTTTTTTTTTTTTTTTCCTTCCTCTTGCCAGGAACCCTCGGTCCTCAGCAGCGGCGGGCCTTGCCATCCTGAGGCCGAGAGGAGGCCGTGGTCCCGGCTTTCTCGCCTCCCTGTTCCGGACTCTCGGAGCTTTTTTATTAATATTCTTCCTCTTGCCAGGAACCCTCGGTCCTCAGCGGCGGGCCTTGCCATGCTGAGGCCGAGAGGAGGCCGTGGTCCCGGCTTCCTCGCCTCCCTGGTCCGGACTCTCGGAGCTTTTTTATTAATATTCTTCCTCTTGCCAGGAACCCTCGGTCCTCAGCGGCGGGCCTTGCCATGCTGAGGCCGAGAGGAGGCCGTGGTCCCGTCTTTCTCGCCTCCCTGGTCCGGACTCGTTGGTGTCTCGGAGCTCTCCCCCGCCCCTTTCTCCTGCCCTCGGTCTTGCGAGAGCCCAGCGGCGGGCCTCGTGTTCTCGAGGCCGAGAGGAGGTGGTGGTCCCGGCTCCCCTGTTCACTGGTCCCCGGTTTCTTGGACTCGAGATCCCCCCCCCAAGTTTTTCTTCTTGCCCTTCTCCATCCCTAGCGGCTGGTCGCAGGGTCCTCGGCCGGGAGGAGGCTGGGCGCCCGGCTTTCTGGCATGTCCACCTCGCTCTCTCGGTCCTTTCATGGTTATGAGGTCGACCAGTTGTTCCTTTGAGGGTCGGTTCTCTTGTTTATGGGGACATTTTTGGGACATTTCACCCACCCTCACTTTCAGGAGTTCTGTGTGGTCTGTGAATGACTCCCCGTACCTGTTGCCATTCTTCTAATAATTGCTATCTGTCCTTATTGTACCTGCAGATAGGTGCTGACACGCTGTCCTTTAATTGGGTGACGTTAAAGGACGCTAGGTGGCGGTCTCTCTTCCGAGCCTCACTGGGTGTTATTTTCCCCCGTCTAGCCCAGCCCGCGTCTCGCTGCTGTGCTTTCCCGTGAGGCTTTTTGAGATGACCGGCTTCCTTGCAAAAGCCCGTGGTGAAGCGTGTCAGGCGTCCCCGCTTCGTGGTTTGTCACCCGTTCTGTTTGGATGGTGGGACCCGTCTCTCGATGCTGCTCCCTTACCGTCCCGGTGCTTTTTTTTTTTTTTCTTTTTTTTTTTTGCGGGCGGGGACCAGGTTGTGGAGCTCCCGAGTCTCCTCCATGGTCCTCTGCTCCCGTGTGCCTCCCGAGCGCACCGGTTTTTTTTTTTTTTTACCCCCCCTCCCAGCTTGTGGAGCTCCCGAGTCTCCATGAGTCCTTTTTGGGTTGAGGGTGGCCCGGCCCTTCTGCTGCCTCATGTTATGTGCCTCCCGAGTGCACTCCTCTTTTATTGGATTCCCCGTTGACCCCCCCACCGCTCTTTTTTGGTGTGGAGGTGTGAAGGGTTTTCTTTTTTTTTTTTTTTTTCCTGTGGCATGTGTTGGGTCTGTGGTGATCTCTCGCTCGATTCTTCCCGGTTCTGCTTTGTTGATCGATGTGGTGCGCTTGCCCTGTGTTCATTCGGGCCGGAGGCCTAAGCCGCGCCAGGCGAGGGACGGACATTCATGGCGAATGGCGGCCGCTCTTCTCGTTCTGCCAGCGGGCCCCTCGTCTCTCCTCCCCACCTTTACCGGTGGTGTGTGGAAGGCAGGGGTGCGGTTATCCGGCCCGAGCCCTGTGAAAGCCCCCCCGCACTCCTCGCTGTGGTTCGTGGGGGTTCCCGTGAGGCGCGCCGGGGGCTTTGTTCCCCGTCGCGCGTTTCGCTATGCCCACCGTGTGTGGGTCTGTTTGGCCCTCCTCCCTCCGAGCCGGGGGAGGGTCGGCTGATTGCCGCGTTACGTGCCCCTCCCGACCGGGCTCGTGTGCACGCGCCTTGCTTGCGATCCTCGTGGTGCTCCTGGAGCGTTCCAGGCCGATCTTCAGAGGTGCCCGGTTCTGAGCGGCGGCGGCGTTTCCCGGTTCTCTGACGTGTATGCCTCCTGTGTGCGGTACGGCCATTAGCGGTGTTCCTCTGCGAGGTGTGTGATCCCGAGAATCAAGAAAAAAAGGGGGTCGAGGCGAGCGGGTAAGAGAGGCTCGCTGCGGTAAGATGGCTCTCTCACGGCCGTCTCGTGAGATCGGGTGAGCGGCCCACCACGCGCTGCCTTCTCCCGTAGGCGGTGAGCCGTTGGGTGGTGTTGAGCGGTCGTGGCCGGCCTTTTTAATTTTCTTCTCACCGTTAAAGGTGGTCCGTCGGTGACGGACTGAGAATTGCCTCCCCGCCTGGTGCAGACCCGGTGGGTGTTGCCGCAGAGGCAGGCCTGGCTCTCGGGGGACCTCTTGTGTAGTATGCTTTTTCTCGGTCCGGTCCCCCGTGTCCGCGAACGCTCA
>NW_027460908.1:50000-51451 GCF_037038515.1 Microtus pennsylvanicus
AAATTTATTTATTTACTTATTTTACTATTTATTTATTTATTTATTTATTTATTTATTTATTTATACATACATACATACATACATCCATACATACATCCTGTCTATCTGTCCAGAAGGGGCTAGCTATGAGAGGAAGGTGCTTGTTGGGCATCCAGTTGTAAATAAGGCTGGGAATAAATAGCTGAATATTAATTCATTTGAGTAATATTAAAACTGTTCAAGTAGAAAACAATTGCTTTCTTTTCTGTTTGCCCAGAGATCTGACTGACTGCAACTTGGAAAGAAGACGGCCGGCCCTGCTGGACAGAGACCTCCCTCCTGCTTTGGGTGGGGCGGCTGAGTGAACGTGGGTGGGTCGACCAGTTTACATGTTTATTTCCACGTTTTGTCTTTTATGGATTGAATGGATGTGTCTCATTTTTTTTTTCACGATTGCTTGCTTGCTTGCTTGCTTGCTTGCTTGCTTGCTTGCTTACTTACTTACTTACTTACTTACTTATCTGTTCAGCCCATCTCATTTACTTACTTCTTTAAAAAAAAATGACCCACCTAGTTATTTACTTACTTACTTACTTACTTGTTCATTCATTCCTTCACTTCCTTATATATATCTTCCTTTCATATATCTGTTTATTTATCTGCTGATTTAGCGTGACTCATTTACTTATTGAATGTTTCAACTATTATTTAGTTTTATTCATTTATTCATTCTTTATGTCTATTTTTATGTATGTATTTACTTACTTAATTTTTTTTTTACTTTTTAAAATTAAATTTTTTCTTTCTTTGGGAATGTAGATTCTTTCTTTCTTTCTTTCTTTCTTTCTTTCTTTCTTTCTTCCTTTCTTTCCTTCTTTCTGTCTCCTGACTGTCACTGGCTAAGAAAATGGTGGCCTCCATGTCACTGGTCAGCATAGCAGCTCCTAAAATGGAATTTGATGAAGGGATACATAGATAGATAGATAGATAGATAGATAGATAGATAGATAGATAGATAGATAGATGGGATGCGCACACACACACATATGCACGCACGTGCATGACATGTACAGATGGGGGGCGATTCCAATGTTTTCAGAGGAAGGTGCTCGCTGGTAATAATAAATGTGCTGGTAAATAAGGCTGGAAATAGCTGAATATTAAATCATTAAAACTCTTCAAATAAATAAAAAGCAATTCCATTTCTCTCTCTCTCTCTCTTTCTCACCATATACCAGCACATCTGAACTGACTGCAACATACAAAAGAAGAAGAAACACGGAAAGAAGACATCCCTGCTGGACAGGATCTGAGATGAGAATAAATTCATCGAATGGCTGCCAACAGCATTTCATTGAGAAGAGATTCCACATTTTATGCTGTACAGTTACTTAGTTAGATAGATAGATAGATAGATAGATAGATAGATAGATAGATAGATAAAGAGAGGCCTGTGAACTGGGGTGGGGTGT
>NW_027460909.1:0-50979 GCF_037038515.1 Microtus pennsylvanicus
TCACAAAGCTTATCAGTTATATCTGATCACCACCTGAGATTGGATTTCTATATCAGTGGTGATGGGAGATTTACAAACTACCCTATTTATAGCAAGAAGCAAGCATTATGCATGAACAAAAGAATTTTTATAACCTTGAGGTAAAGCTCAGGTACTAATTGCTTTGTTTGTTGTTACCATTTCCAATAACAGGGTTTTCAGTGAAACTAGGGTTTGCCTATTGTTTCTGTCTGCCACTTCCTGGTGTTCTTTATTGAAGTTCTGTAATCCCTTGATACTGACAGTTTTGCATGTCAAGAAAGGGTATGGGACAATGCACAACAAAAAAGTCATGTACATCCCTTAATTTAAAAGTTAACTCAGCATTTCTAAAAAACTGAAAAATGCAGCTGTTCTAGAATTATTATACTTTCATGGCACACAGGTTGTGAGCCTATAATGGCCCCTTGAGCACCATGTTAGAGGTCTTTGACTGAGAAGTGGGTCTTTTGGCTGGTTGTAAATCATGGTTGTCTCATTTGTTATAGGAATGTACCTTAATGGCTTATTAATCTTGGTGAACAAACATTTGCATCTCATGATACTAATATCTAACAGGCATGGTTAGCATACTACTTATCTTTGGGAATTTGGGATGCACCCCTCCCTTACTTAAATTCTACTGTGTGACTTAATGTCTCCTAAGAACTGGTAAATCCTTATACCATTAATGCTACTATCAATTATGCTCTACTTCAATTTAGCAGTGGAGTGCTACTCTACACAGGAGAAACCGTTTACAAGCTCCACAAAATTAACTACAAATGGATCCTAAACATAAATGTTAAAAGTGAAGAACTTCTGAAGATACTGTGGTCTCCGAGTTGGAAAATATGGTGATATCTCTCCACATGCGGCAAAATAAGCACTACAGCCACCACCATTTGCAGCTGCCAATGCTCTGCTCAGTGCAGACAGAGCCCAGGCAGTGAAGTTATTCAGAGACTGCCATGGAGAGTTGCAAGGATCACTTAGGACTACTTACTTAGGATAAGGCAGGAACACACTAAACTCTTTGTCCACTGGCTCCCAACCAATCAGGGGAGGACTGTACAGATCAGCCGCACTCCTCAGCAGGTGGACAGTGGCCCCTGACCTGCCAAGCACAGCCACTGCAAACTCCCAGCACTCGGGAGCCAGAGGCAGGCGGATCTGAGTTCGAGTCCAGCCTGGTCTACAAGAGCTACTTCCAGGACAGGATCCAAAACCACAGGGAAACCTTGTCTCAAAAAACCAAAAATAAAAATAAAAATAAAAATAAAAACCGTGGGAAGAGCAGCCATGTGCATGAAGCCCAGCCACTTCTCCCCCCTGGGGACATTGGCCCCTTACTCACCTTGGCCCATCTGTGGAGAGCAACCCCTCATTCACCATGGTACAGCTGACAAACTCTCTCCCCACAAGGGAACCCAAGACACAGTGCACAAGAGAGACTGTGATTTCTTCAGGAAGCGATAAACCGGGAGTCCTTGCTCCCTGAAGAACCCATCCATTTGACTGGTGGAGGCTCTGATTGGTTAGTGAGGTCTGAGTGTCAGAATCAGGTGAGCAGAAGGTCCCAGCAATGGCTGCTAATCAGACCTATCCCAGATTGTGATTGACTGTAGAACTAAGTCAAATTCAACAGCAAGTCTCTTGCTAATGTAAATCAATGGGTTGGGTTTTAAAAGGAAGTATACAAATTCAGAAAGGGGCTAATCAGACAATGTTTGCACAAGAGAAACATTGGGTAAACCAAGAACATTTTAAACAAAGTCCACAGTGGTGTTGGAACTGATAACCATAGTTTTCACCCTTCTGTGAAAGTCTTGGGTTCTGAGGACCCAGACCAGCAATGGAAGAGGTTGCTCAGCTTCCATGTAAATGTTAGTCACTGAGTGCTGTAATCTAACACATGGAGTTGCATTCAATTGTCTGTTTCTCAAACATCTCAGCTGACTTAACTTTATCAATCAGGATTGTACATATCTGCATAGATCTGCTCATTGGAAACTGAATACTCAGTCGTTCAAGCTCCCCTCCTAAATTGCACACCACGGATTCTGTCTGTCTTCACTCACATGGAAGGAATTAATACATGCAGGGAAATTATAGAGAAAGTCACTCATCATGCCCATCAGTCAGTCCTTCTTTAAAATGGAGACCCCTGCAGCTCACTGCCTTCAAGTTCAGACTGTGACCTGGCTATTATCTCTTCTCAGAGCAGTGTTCCTCCTCTTCTGGTCTGAATGGAGAAGCCAGGCTCCATAAACAAATCCTTTCTCTGTTCTGCAATGGACAGTCCACTATGTACTCAAACTGGCAATTTCAGAATGTTGTGGTGCTGCAGACATGCAATCCAAGGTTTAGAGTGTTTAGGCAAGAAGACAAGAAGGGCAATGCCTTGTGGGGCTACAGACAGGGTTCAAATAGACTTCAATCAACATAGAGACCTTGACTCAAATTTCTTTTCATAAAGACTAGAAATGCAATGTTCTAGAATTAATATACCTTTATGGCACAACAGGACTTAATGGGGTTGTGACACTGGCATGGTCTCTTGAGCAGCATTAAAAGGATGGTTTTTTAAATGGAGGAATGGTGTTTCTGCTGTTTGTAACACAGGGCTGTCGCCTTTGTTTTGGGAATGCAGCTGGTTAATCCTAGGGAACAAACATTTATATCTTATACTAATCTCTAACATGTGCAGTTACCATACCATTAACCTTTGGAGGATTTGGGATGCAACTCTCCCTTATATAAATTCTACTTTGTGACGTAATATTTTCTAAGAATTTTATACCATCAATCCTAGTCTTATCACAGTAACAGTGGAGTGCTACTCTATAAAGGAACTACTGTTTACAAGCTCCACAGAATTAACTACAGATGGATAGTAAACCTAAATGTTAAATGTTCAAAGTACAAAACTTCTGGAAGATACTAGAGGGACCAGGGCTCTCCGACCTGGCAAATCTGTGTTACACGGGGCTGATTTCATAAAGGATATTTCAAAGCACAGTCCCGCTCCCTGTGCTCTGCACAGATGCAGTCAGGAGAGTGCCAGTCGGCCCAAGAGATACAAAGAACATGCAGGACCACTCAGATCATGCTGGAGCACACTGGCTGATGCAGGACCAGGCAAGAATATAAAGAAATCTGCATCTGATCACTAACTACCACATAGCCAGTGGAAGATGAACCACACTGGCTCTTGTAGCTCAGCACCAGAGAATTTATACATAAAAAATCGTAAGATTATTCAGGAATTCCATGGGTACGATTCAGATAAAACTCTGACAATTACTGCCCTAAGCTTCACTGAGCTCAAGAGTATATTGCTGAGCTTCAAGACCTGACAGCCAGCCATCCAGAACTGTAAAAATGTGTCATTGCACAATTTAGCCACATGGTGGCAGCACGCGTCTACTATACTGTCGCCCGGCAAGAGACTCAAAGAAGTAGGAGTCTGAGAAGACTAAAAGAAATAGTGACTAGGCAAAAATGCTACATTCAGGGAACAAACACTATAGAAGTCCATAGGACAATGAGAGGAACTGCATCCCAGGAAGCCTGTAGCCAGGTGATAAGGCTAAAAGAGAGACTGTTCACTCAGGCCTTATCACCACCTAAGACTCTCTCCACTGAAAGTCTAAGCTATGATGAAGAGAGCCTGGACCTTACAGCCCTCTCCTACTTATCACTTTTTCCTGTTTCTGGTCTGCCTGGTCCCACAGAAAACAAGAAATGCTTCTGTTTGGTTTTAATTTTCTGATCACCCAGATGTTTTAAATGAGCAAAGCATTCTGAACTCTTAAGTCATCAGCTTCAGTCAAACATTTCTTCTCAGGTAATCCACATTTTAACAAAAGAAGCTAGGAGCAGGCATCCTGGCTTTTGTTAAGGGCAGAGGCAGCTTTTCTGCATTGCTACATGATCAGCTCGGACCGGCTAATGGCTTTTGTGCCATTTCAAGTCCTTTGCAGTAATAAAGTACATTTGAGGTACCATTTTTGTTCCAATTTTCTTCTCCATTGTTGTGATTAAACTCTATCCAAAAGCATCTTAGATAATGAGATTTATCTGGTTGATATCCCTAGATCACAGTCCATCCTTGTGGGAGCTTAGGGTGGAAACTCAAGCTAATAAATGAAGACAATACATGGGGAAACATTGCTTCCTACCTTTCTCGTTTGTCTAAGCTAGTTCTCTTCTGCAGGTCCACTTGCTTAGAGATATTGTCAACTCAGTGGAAGAGCCTTCCCACACTTTAAATCAATACAATTTCTCTCAGATGCAGCAATTAGATGTTCTCATCTATGCACACCCTCAACTGATGCTTCTTCAGATAACCCTAGGCAATGTCATGTGGACAGGTGAGGCTAATTAGGAAAAAGGCAATAATATACAAGGAGGTTTTAAAGAGATCGAAAGTAAATGTATTAATCACATCCAATCACTTAAACAGCCAAAGCCCAAACAGCAACTGGAAAACACAGAAATGTCAGGGAATGGAAAGAGGAAGGCCTCTAAGAACAATAAATAAAAAAAACTAAAACCAACTCTCCACAGAAACTTCTCAAACCAACGAAAACATAAGGAACTTTTAACATGAAATTTTCTAGATACAAAATTGTTGAAGGCCGATCATTTTCCAGAGGAACAATCAGATGATAATAAAACTAACAATATAGATTGCAGCACTCAAAAATGAGACATAAAGACATAGCCTACAAATATAGACTATAATTTTATAAACAGAAATGGCAGGATTCTAATCAAAATCAAACTACCAGAAATCAATGACGATAACTCATCCAGTACACCACATTCTTTGGAGAGATTCACTTGAAGCCTTCTGAGGTTTTAATTTTGTAGAAGATATTGTGACTACTAAAAGGATATCATTCAGCCAGGCAATGGTGGCGCACGCCTTTAATCCCTGCACTCGCAGAGGCAGGTGGTTCTCTGTGAGTTTGAGACCAGTCTGGTCTACAGAGCTAGTTCCAGGACAGGCTCCAAAGCCAGAGAAGCCCTGTCTCGAAAAACCAAAAATAAAAAAGAAAAAGAAAAAAAAATAAAAGGATATCATTCTATTATGATAAGAATAGGATGTCTGTTAGGGTCACTTAGACAACATTTTGCTTACTATTGTTATGTCCAGGTGGCATGCAATTATTGAGGAGGGGGCAGACCACTAAAATCTATTAAACCAGAAGCAAAGTTGATTCCAGAAAAAAAGGAAAAAAACCTCCATGGGGCACACAAAGCTTATCAGTTATATCTGATCACCACCTGAGATTGGATTTCTATATCAGTGGTGATGGAGATTTACAACTACCCTATTTTATAGCAAGAAGCAAGCATTATGCATGAACAAAAGAATTTTTATAACCTTGAGGTAAAGCTCAGGTACTAATTGCTTTGTTTGTTGTTACCATTTCCAATAACAGGGTTTTTCAGTGAAACTAGGGTTTGCCTATTGTTTCTGTCTGCCACTTCCTGGTGTTCTTTATTGAAGTTCTGTAATCCCTTGATACTGACAGTTTTGCATGTCAAGAAAGGGTATGGGACAATGCACAACAAAAAAGTCATGTACATCCCTTAATTTAAAGTTAACTCAGCATTTCTAAAAACTGAAAAATGCAGCTGTTCTAGAATTATTATACTTTCATGGCACACAGGTTGTGAGCCTATAATGGCCCCTTGAGCACCATGTTAGAGGTCTTTGACTGAGAAGTGGGTCTTTTGGCTGGTTGTAAATCATGGTTGTCTCATTTGTTATAGGAATGTACCTTAATGGCTTATTAATCTTGGTGAACAAACATTTGCATCTCATGATACTAATATCTAACAGGCATGGTTAGCATACTACTTATCTTTGGGGAATTTGGGATGCACCCCTCCCTTACTTAAATTCTACTGTGTGACTTAATGTCTCCTAAGAACTGGTAAATCCTTATACCATTAATGCTACTATCAATTATGCTCTACTTCAATTTAGCAGTGGAGTGCTACTCTACACAGGAGAAACCGTTTACAAGCTCCACAAAATTAACTACAAATGGATCCTAAACATAAATGTTAAAAGTGAAGAACTTCTGAAGATACTGTGGTCTCCGAGTTTGGAAAATATGGTGATATCTCTCCACATGCGGCAAAATAAGCACTACAGCCACCACCATTTGCAGCTGCCAATGCTCTGCTCAGTGCAGACAGAGCCCAGGCAGTGAAGTTATTCAGAGACTGCCATGGAGAGTTGCAAGGATCACTTAGGACTACTTACTTAGGATAAGGCAGGAACACACTAAACTCTTTGTCCACTGGCTCCCAACCAATCAGGGGAGGACTGTACAGATCAGCCGCACTCCTCAGCAGGTGGACAGTGGCCCCTGACCTGCCAAGCACAGCCACTGCAAACTCCCAGCACTCGGGAGCCAGAGGCAGGCGGATCTGAGTTCGAGTCCAGCCTGGTCTACAAGAGCTACTTCCAGGACAGGATCCAAAACCACAGGGAAACCTTGTCTCAAAAAACCAAAAATAAAAATAAAAATAAAAATAAAAACCGTGGGAAGAGCAGCCATGTGCATGAAGCCCAGCCACTTCTCCCCCCTGGGGACATTGGCCCCTTACTCACCTTGGCCCATCTGTGGAGAGCAACCCCTCATTCACCATGGTACAGCTGACAAACTCTCTCCCCACAAGGGAACCCAAGACACAGTGCACAAGAGAGACTGTGATTTCTTCAGGAAGCGATAAACCGGGAGTCCTTGCTCCCTGAAGAACCCATCCATTTGACTGGTGGAGGCTCTGATTGGTTAGTGAGGTCTGAGTGTCAGAATCAGGTGAGCAGAAGGTCCCAGCAATGGCTGCTAATCAGACCTATCCCAGATTGACTGTAGAACTAAGTCAAATTCAACAGCAAGTCTCTTGCTAATGTAAATCAATGGGTTGGGTTTTAAAAGGAAGTATACAAATTCAGAAAGGGGCTAATCAGACAATGTTGCACAAGAGAAACATTGGGTAAACCAAGAACATTTTAAACAAAGTCCACAGTGGTGTTGGAACTGATAACCATAGTTTTCACCCTTCTGTGAAAAGTCTTGGGTTCTGAGGACCCAGACCAGCAATGGAAGAGGTTGCTCAGCTTCCATGTAAAATGTTAGTCACTGAGTGCTGTAATCTAACACATGGAGTTGCATTCAATTGTCTGTTTCTCAAACATCTCAGCTGACTTAACTTTATCAATCAGGATTGTACATATCTGCATAGATCTGCTCATTGGAAACTGAATACTCAGTCGTTCAAGCTCCCCTCCCTAAATTGCACACCCACGGATTCTGTCTGTCTTCACTCACATGGAAGGAATTAATACATGCAGGGAAATTATAGAGAAAGTCACTCATCATGCCCCATCAGTCAGTCCTTCTTTAAAATGGAGACCCCTGCAGCTCACTGCCTTCAAGTTCAGACTGTGACCTGGCTATTATCTCTTCTCAGAGCAGTGTTCCTCCTCTTCTGGTCTGAATGGAGAAGCCAGGCTCCATAAACAAATCCTTTCTCTGTTCTGCAATGGACAGTCCACTATGTACTCAAACTGGCAATTTCAGAATGTTGTGGTGCTGCAGACATGCAATCCAAGGTTTAGAGTGTTTAGGCAAGAAGACAAGAAGGGCAATGCCTTGTGGGGCTACAGACAGGGTTCAAATAGACTTCAATCAACATAGGAGACCTTGACTCAAAATTTCTTTTCATAAAGACTAGAAATGCCAATGTTCTAGAATTAATATACCTTTATGGCACAACAGGACTTAATGGGGTTGTGACACTGGCATGGTCTCTTGAGCAGCATTAAAAGGATGGTTTTTTAATGGAGGAATGGGTGTTTCTGCTGTTTGTAACACAGGGCTGTCGCCTTTGTTTTGGGAATGCAGCTGGTTAATCCTAGGGAACAAACATTTATATCTTATACTAATCTCTAACATGTGCAGTTACCATACCATTAACCTTTGGAGGATTTGGGATGCAACTCTCCCTTATATAAATTCTACTTTGTGACGTAATATTTTCTAAGAATTTATACCATCAATCCTAGTCTTATCACAGTAACAGTGGAGTGCTACTCTATAAAGGAACTACTGTTTACAAGCTCCACAGAATTAACTACAGATGGATAGTAAACCTAAATGTTAAATGTTCAAAGTACAAAACTTCTGGAAGATACTAGAGGGACCAGGGCTCTCCGACCTTGGCAAATCTGTGTTACACGGGGCTGATTTCATAAAGGATATTTCAAAGCACAGTCCCGCTCCCTGTGCTCTGCACAGATGCAGTCAGGAGAGTGCCAGTCGGCCCAAGAGATACAAAGAACATGCAGGACCACTCAGATCATGCTGGAGCACACTGGCTGATGCAGGACCAGGCAAGAATATAAAGAAATCTGCATCTGATCACTAACTACCACATAGCCAGGGGAAGATGAACCACACTGGCTCTTGTAGCTCAGCACCAGAGAATTTATACATAAAAATCGTAAGATTATTCAGGAATTCCATGGGTACGATTCAGATAAAACTCTGACAATTACTGCCCTAAGCTTCACTGAGCTCAAGAGTATATTGCTGAGCTTCAAGACCTGACAGCCAGCCATCCAGAACTGTAAAATGTGTCATTGCACAATTTAGCCACATGGTGGCAGCACGCGTCTACTATACTGTCGCCCGGCAAGAGACTCAAAGAAGTAGGAGTCTGAGAAGACTAAAAGAAATAGTGACTAGGCAAAAATGCTACATTCAGGGAACAAACACTATAGAAGTCCATAGGACAATGAGAGGAACTGCATCCCAGGAAGCCTGTAGCCAGGTGATAAGGCTAAAAGAGAGACTGTTCACTCAGGCCTTATCACCACCTAAGACTCTCTCCACTGAAAGTCTAAGCTATGATGAAGAGAGCCTGGACCTTACAGCCCTCTCCTACTTATCACTTTTTCCTGTTTCTGGTCTGCCTGGTCCCACAGAAAACAAGAAATGCTTCTGTTTGGTTTTAATTTTCTGATCACCCAGATGTTTTAAATGAGCAAAGCATTCTGAACTCTTAAGTCATCAGCTTCAGTCAAACATTTCTTCTCAGGTAATCCACATTTTAACAAAAGAAGCTAGGAGCAGGCATCCTGGCTTTTGTTAAGGGCAGAGGCAGCTTTTCTGCATTGCTACATGATCAGCTCGGACCGGGCTAATGGCTTTTGTGCCATTTCAAGTCCTTTGCAGTAATAAAAGTACATTTGAGGTACCATTTTTGTTCCAATTTTCTTCTCCATTGTTGTGATTAAACTCTATCCAAAAGCATCTTAGATAATGAGATTTATCTGGTTGATATCCCTAGATCACAGTCCATCCTTGTGGGAGCTTAGGGTGGAAACTCAAGCTAATAAATGAAGACAATACATGGGGAAACATTGCTTCCTACCTTTCTCGTTTGTCTAAGCTAGTTCTCTTCTGCAGGTCCACTTGCTTAGAGATATTGTCAACTCAGTGGAAGAGCCTTCCCACACTTTAAATCAATACAATTTCTCTCAGATGCAGCAATTAGATGTTCTCATCTATGCACACCCTCAACTGATGCTTCTTCAGATAACCCTAGGCAATGTCATGTGGACAGGTGAGGCTAATTAGGAAAAAGGCAATAATATACAAGGAGGTTTTAAAGATCGAAAGTAAATGTATTAATCACATCCAATCACTTAAACAGCCAAAGCCCAAACAGCAACTGGAAAACACAGAAATGTCAGGGAATGGAAAGAGGAAGGCCTCTAAGAACAATAAATAAAAAAAACTAAAACCAACTCTCCACAGAAACTTCTCAAACCAACGAAAACATAAGGAACTTTTAACATGAAATTTTCTAGATACAAAATTGTTGAAGGCCGATCATTTTCCAGAGGAACAATCAGATGATAATAAAACTAACAATATAGATTGCAGCACTCAAAAAATGAGACATAAAGACATAGCCTACAAATATAGACTATAATTTTATAAACAGAAATGGCAGGATTCTAATCAAAATCAAACTACCAGAAATCAATGACGATAACTCATCCAGTACACCACATTCTTTGGAGAGATTCACTTGAAGCCTTCTGAGGTTTTAATTTTGTAGAAGATATTGTGACTACTAAAAGGATATCATTCAGCCAGGCAATGGTGGCGCACGCCTTTAATCCCTGCACTCGCAGAGGCAGGTGGTTCTCTGTGAGTTTGAGACCAGTCTGGTCTACAGAGCTAGTTCCAGGACAGGCTCCAAAGCCAGAGAAGCCCTGTCTCGAAAAACCAAAAAATAAAAAAGAAAAAGAAAAAAAAATAAAAGGATATCATTCTATTATGATAAAGAATAGGATGTCTGTTAGGGTCACTTAGACAACATTTTGCTTACTATTGTTATGTCCAGGTGGCATGCAATTATTGAGGAGGGGGCAGACCACTAAAATCTATTAAACCAGAAGCAAAGTTGATTCCAGAAAAAAAGGAAAAAACCTCCATGGGGCACACAAAGCTTATCAGTTATATCTGATCACCACCTGAGATTGGATTTCTATATCAGTGGTGATGGGAGATTTACAAACTACCCTATTTATAGCAAGAAGCAAGCATTATGCATGAACAAAAGAATTTTTATAACCTTGAGGTAAAGCTCAGGTACTAATTGCTTTGTTTGTTGTTACCATTTCCAATAACAGGGTTTTTCAGTGAAACTAGGGTTTGCCTATTGTTTCTGTCTGCCACTTCCTGGTGTTCTTTATTGAAGTTCTGTAATCCCTTGATACTGACAGTTTTGCATGTCAAGAAAGGGTATGGGACAATGCACAACAAAAAAGTCATGTACATCCCTTAATTTAAAAGTTAACTCAGCATTTCTAAAAACTGAAAAATGCAGCTGTTCTAGAATTATTATACTTTCATGGCACACAGGTTGTGAGCCTATAATGGCCCCTTGAGCACCATGTTAGAGGTCTTTGACTGAGAAGTGGGTCTTTTGGCTGGTTGTAAATCATGGTTGTCTCATTTGTTATAGGAATGTACCTTAATGGCTTATTAATCTTGGTGAACAAACATTTGCATCTCATGATACTAATATCTAACAGGCATGGTTAGCATACTACTTATCTTTGGGGAATTTGGGATGCACCCCTCCCTTACTTAAATTCTACTGTGTGACTTAATGTCTCCTAAGAACTGGTAAATCCTTATACCATTAATGCTACTATCAATTATGCTCTACTTCAATTTAGCAGTGGAGTGCTACTCTACACAGGAGAAACCGTTTACAAGCTCCACAAAATTAACTACAAATGGATCCTAAACATAAATGTTAAAAGTGAAGAACTTCTGAAGATACTGTGGTCTCCGAGTTTGGAAAATATGGTGATATCTCTCCACATGCGGCAAAATAAGCACTACAGCCACCACCATTTGCAGCTGCCAATGCTCTGCTCAGTGCAGACAGAGCCCAGGCAGTGAAGTTATTCAGAGACTGCCATGGAGAGTTGCAAGGATCACTTAGGACTACTTACTTAGGATAAGGCAGGAACACACTAAACTCTTTGTCCACTGGCTCCCAACCAATCAGGGGAGGACTGTACAGATCAGCCGCACTCCTCAGCAGGTGGACAGTGGCCCCTGACCTGCCAAGCACAGCCACTGCAAACTCCCAGCACTCGGGAGCCAGAGGCAGGCGGATCTGAGTTCGAGTCCAGCCTGGTCTACAAGAGCTACTTCCAGGACAGGATCCAAAACCACAGGGAAACCTTGTCTCAAAAAACCAAAAATAAAAATAAAAATAAAAATAAAAACCGTGGGAAGAGCAGCCATGTGCATGAAGCCCAGCCACTTCTCCCCCCTGGGGACATTGGCCCCTTACTCACCTTGGCCCATCTGTGGAGAGCAACCCCTCATTCACCATGGTACAGCTGACAAACTCTCTCCCCACAAGGGAACCCAAGACACAGTGCACAAGAGAGACTGTGATTTCTTCAGGAAGCGATAAACCGGGAGTCCTTGCTCCCTGAAGAACCCATCCATTTGACTGGTGGAGGCTCTGATTGGTTAGTGAGGTCTGAGTGTCAGAATCAGGTGAGCAGAAGGTCCCAGCAATGGCTGCTAATCAGACCTATCCCAGATTGACTGTAGAACTAAGTCAAATTCAACAGCAAGTCTCTTGCTAATGTAAATCAATGGGTTGGGTTTTAAAAGGAAGTATACAAATTCAGAAAGGGGCTAATCAGACAATGTTGCACAAGAGAAACATTGGGTAAACCAAGAACATTTTAAACAAAGTCCACAGTGGTGTTGGAACTGATAACCATAGTTTTCACCCTTCTGTGAAAAGTCTTGGGTTCTGAGGACCCAGACCAGCAATGGAAGAGGTTGCTCAGCTTCCATGTAAAATGTTAGTCACTGAGTGCTGTAATCTAACACATGGAGTTGCATTCAATTGTCTGTTTCTCAAACATCTCAGCTGACTTAACTTTATCAATCAGGATTGTACATATCTGCATAGATCTGCTCATTGGAAACTGAATACTCAGTCGTTCAAGCTCCCCTCCCTAAATTGCACACCCACGGATTCTGTCTGTCTTCACTCACATGGAAGGAATTAATACATGCAGGGAAATTATAGAGAAAGTCACTCATCATGCCCCATCAGTCAGTCCTTCTTTAAAATGGAGACCCCTGCAGCTCACTGCCTTCAAGTTCAGACTGTGACCTGGCTATTATCTCTTCTCAGAGCAGTGTTCCTCCTCTTCTGGTCTGAATGGAGAAGCCAGGCTCCATAAACAAATCCTTTCTCTGTTCTGCAATGGACAGTCCACTATGTACTCAAACTGGCAATTTCAGAATGTTGTGGTGCTGCAGACATGCAATCCAAGGTTTAGAGTGTTTAGGCAAGAAGACAAGAAGGGCAATGCCTTGTGGGGCTACAGACAGGGTTCAAATAGACTTCAATCAACATAGGAGACCTTGACTCAAAATTTCTTTTCATAAAGACTAGAAATGCCAATGTTCTAGAATTAATATACCTTTATGGCACAACAGGACTTAATGGGGTTGTGACACTGGCATGGTCTCTTGAGCAGCATTAAAAGGATGGTTTTTTAATGGAGGAATGGGTGTTTCTGCTGTTTGTAACACAGGGCTGTCGCCTTTGTTTTGGGAATGCAGCTGGTTAATCCTAGGGAACAAACATTTATATCTTATACTAATCTCTAACATGTGCAGTTACCATACCATTAACCTTTGGAGGATTTGGGATGCAACTCTCCCTTATATAAATTCTACTTTGTGACGTAATATTTTCTAAGAATTTATACCATCAATCCTAGTCTTATCACAGTAACAGTGGAGTGCTACTCTATAAAGGAACTACTGTTTACAAGCTCCACAGAATTAACTACAGATGGATAGTAAACCTAAATGTTAAATGTTCAAAGTACAAAACTTCTGGAAGATACTAGAGGGACCAGGGCTCTCCGACCTTGGCAAATCTGTGTTACACGGGGCTGATTTCATAAAGGATATTTCAAAGCACAGTCCCGCTCCCTGTGCTCTGCACAGATGCAGTCAGGAGAGTGCCAGTCGGCCCAAGAGATACAAAGAACATGCAGGACCACTCAGATCATGCTGGAGCACACTGGCTGATGCAGGACCAGGCAAGAATATAAAGAAATCTGCATCTGATCACTAACTACCACATAGCCAGGGGAAGATGAACCACACTGGCTCTTGTAGCTCAGCACCAGAGAATTTATACATAAAAATCGTAAGATTATTCAGGAATTCCATGGGTACGATTCAGATAAAACTCTGACAATTACTGCCCTAAGCTTCACTGAGCTCAAGAGTATATTGCTGAGCTTCAAGACCTGACAGCCAGCCATCCAGAACTGTAAAATGTGTCATTGCACAATTTAGCCACATGGTGGCAGCACGCGTCTACTATACTGTCGCCCGGCAAGAGACTCAAAGAAGTAGGAGTCTGAGAAGACTAAAAGAAATAGTGACTAGGCAAAAATGCTACATTCAGGGAACAAACACTATAGAAGTCCATAGGACAATGAGAGGAACTGCATCCCAGGAAGCCTGTAGCCAGGTGATAAGGCTAAAAGAGAGACTGTTCACTCAGGCCTTATCACCACCTAAGACTCTCTCCACTGAAAGTCTAAGCTATGATGAAGAGAGCCTGGACCTTACAGCCCTCTCCTACTTATCACTTTTTCCTGTTTCTGGTCTGCCTGGTCCCACAGAAAACAAGAAATGCTTCTGTTTGGTTTTAATTTTCTGATCACCCAGATGTTTTAAATGAGCAAAGCATTCTGAACTCTTAAGTCATCAGCTTCAGTCAAACATTTCTTCTCAGGTAATCCACATTTTAACAAAAGAAGCTAGGAGCAGGCATCCTGGCTTTTGTTAAGGGCAGAGGCAGCTTTTCTGCATTGCTACATGATCAGCTCGGACCGGGCTAATGGCTTTTGTGCCATTTCAAGTCCTTTGCAGTAATAAAAGTACATTTGAGGTACCATTTTTGTTCCAATTTTCTTCTCCATTGTTGTGATTAAACTCTATCCAAAAGCATCTTAGATAATGAGATTTATCTGGTTGATATCCCTAGATCACAGTCCATCCTTGTGGGAGCTTAGGGTGGAAACTCAAGCTAATAAATGAAGACAATACATGGGGAAACATTGCTTCCTACCTTTCTCGTTTGTCTAAGCTAGTTCTCTTCTGCAGGTCCACTTGCTTAGAGATATTGTCAACTCAGTGGAAGAGCCTTCCCACACTTTAAATCAATACAATTTCTCTCAGATGCAGCAATTAGATGTTCTCATCTATGCACACCCTCAACTGATGCTTCTTCAGATAACCCTAGGCAATGTCATGTGGACAGGTGAGGCTAATTAGGAAAAAGGCAATAATATACAAGGAGGTTTTAAAGATCGAAAGTAAATGTATTAATCACATCCAATCACTTAAACAGCCAAAGCCCAAACAGCAACTGGAAAACACAGAAATGTCAGGGAATGGAAAGAGGAAGGCCTCTAAGAACAATAAATAAAAAAAACTAAAACCAACTCTCCACAGAAACTTCTCAAACCAACGAAAACATAAGGAACTTTTAACATGAAATTTTCTAGATACAAAATTGTTGAAGGCCGATCATTTTCCAGAGGAACAATCAGATGATAATAAAACTAACAATATAGATTGCAGCACTCAAAAAATGAGACATAAAGACATAGCCTACAAATATAGACTATAATTTTATAAACAGAAATGGCAGGATTCTAATCAAAATCAAACTACCAGAAATCAATGACGATAACTCATCCAGTACACCACATTCTTTGGAGAGATTCACTTGAAGCCTTCTGAGGTTTTAATTTTGTAGAAGATATTGTGACTACTAAAAGGATATCATTCAGCCAGGCAATGGTGGCGCACGCCTTTAATCCCTGCACTCGCAGAGGCAGGTGGTTCTCTGTGAGTTTGAGACCAGTCTGGTCTACAGAGCTAGTTCCAGGACAGGCTCCAAAGCCAGAGAAGCCCTGTCTCGAAAAACCAAAAAATAAAAAAGAAAAAGAAAAAAAAATAAAAGGATATCATTCTATTATGATAAAGAATAGGATGTCTGTTAGGGTCACTTAGACAACATTTTGCTTACTATTGTTATGTCCAGGTGGCATGCAATTATTGAGGAGGGGGCAGACCACTAAAATCTATTAAACCAGAAGCAAAGTTGATTCCAGAAAAAAAGGAAAAAACCTCCATGGGGCACACAAAGCTTATCAGTTATATCTGATCACCACCTGAGATTGGATTTCTATATCAGTGGTGATGGGAGATTTACAAACTACCCTATTTATAGCAAGAAGCAAGCATTATGCATGAACAAAAGAATTTTTATAACCTTGAGGTAAAGCTCAGGTACTAATTGCTTTGTTTGTTGTTACCATTTCCAATAACAGGGTTTTTCAGTGAAACTAGGGTTTGCCTATTGTTTCTGTCTGCCACTTCCTGGTGTTCTTTATTGAAGTTCTGTAATCCCTTGATACTGACAGTTTTGCATGTCAAGAAAGGGTATGGGACAATGCACAACAAAAAAGTCATGTACATCCCTTAATTTAAAAGTTAACTCAGCATTTCTAAAAACTGAAAAATGCAGCTGTTCTAGAATTATTATACTTTCATGGCACACAGGTTGTGAGCCTATAATGGCCCCTTGAGCACCATGTTAGAGGTCTTTGACTGAGAAGTGGGTCTTTTGGCTGGTTGTAAATCATGGTTGTCTCATTTGTTATAGGAATGTACCTTAATGGCTTATTAATCTTGGTGAACAAACATTTGCATCTCATGATACTAATATCTAACAGGCATGGTTAGCATACTACTTATCTTTGGGGAATTTGGGATGCACCCCTCCCTTACTTAAATTCTACTGTGTGACTTAATGTCTCCTAAGAACTGGTAAATCCTTATACCATTAATGCTACTATCAATTATGCTCTACTTCAATTTAGCAGTGGAGTGCTACTCTACACAGGAGAAACCGTTTACAAGCTCCACAAAATTAACTACAAATGGATCCTAAACATAAATGTTAAAAGTGAAGAACTTCTGAAGATACTGTGGTCTCCGAGTTTGGAAAATATGGTGATATCTCTCCACATGCGGCAAAATAAGCACTACAGCCACCACCATTTGCAGCTGCCAATGCTCTGCTCAGTGCAGACAGAGCCCAGGCAGTGAAGTTATTCAGAGACTGCCATGGAGAGTTGCAAGGATCACTTAGGACTACTTACTTAGGATAAGGCAGGAACACACTAAACTCTTTGTCCACTGGCTCCCAACCAATCAGGGGAGGACTGTACAGATCAGCCGCACTCCTCAGCAGGTGGACAGTGGCCCCTGACCTGCCAAGCACAGCCACTGCAAACTCCCAGCACTCGGGAGCCAGAGGCAGGCGGATCTGAGTTCGAGTCCAGCCTGGTCTACAAGAGCTACTTCCAGGACAGGATCCAAAACCACAGGGAAACCTTGTCTCAAAAAACCAAAAATAAAAATAAAAATAAAAATAAAAACCGTGGGAAGAGCAGCCATGTGCATGAAGCCCAGCCACTTCTCCCCCCTGGGGACATTGGCCCCTTACTCACCTTGGCCCATCTGTGGAGAGCAACCCCTCATTCACCATGGTACAGCTGACAAACTCTCTCCCCACAAGGGAACCCAAGACACAGTGCACAAGAGAGACTGTGATTTCTTCAGGAAGCGATAAACCGGGAGTCCTTGCTCCCTGAAGAACCCATCCATTTGACTGGTGGAGGCTCTGATTGGTTAGTGAGGTCTGAGTGTCAGAATCAGGTGAGCAGAAGGTCCCAGCAATGGCTGCTAATCAGACCTATCCCAGATTGACTGTAGAACTAAGTCAAATTCAACAGCAAGTCTCTTGCTAATGTAAATCAATGGGTTGGGTTTTAAAAGGAAGTATACAAATTCAGAAAGGGGCTAATCAGACAATGTTGCACAAGAGAAACATTGGGTAAACCAAGAACATTTTAAACAAAGTCCACAGTGGTGTTGGAACTGATAACCATAGTTTTCACCCTTCTGTGAAAAGTCTTGGGTTCTGAGGACCCAGACCAGCAATGGAAGAGGTTGCTCAGCTTCCATGTAAAATGTTAGTCACTGAGTGCTGTAATCTAACACATGGAGTTGCATTCAATTGTCTGTTTCTCAAACATCTCAGCTGACTTAACTTTATCAATCAGGATTGTACATATCTGCATAGATCTGCTCATTGGAAACTGAATACTCAGTCGTTCAAGCTCCCCTCCCTAAATTGCACACCCACGGATTCTGTCTGTCTTCACTCACATGGAAGGAATTAATACATGCAGGGAAATTATAGAGAAAGTCACTCATCATGCCCCATCAGTCAGTCCTTCTTTAAAATGGAGACCCCTGCAGCTCACTGCCTTCAAGTTCAGACTGTGACCTGGCTATTATCTCTTCTCAGAGCAGTGTTCCTCCTCTTCTGGTCTGAATGGAGAAGCCAGGCTCCATAAACAAATCCTTTCTCTGTTCTGCAATGGACAGTCCACTATGTACTCAAACTGGCAATTTCAGAATGTTGTGGTGCTGCAGACATGCAATCCAAGGTTTAGAGTGTTTAGGCAAGAAGACAAGAAGGGCAATGCCTTGTGGGGCTACAGACAGGGTTCAAATAGACTTCAATCAACATAGGAGACCTTGACTCAAAATTTCTTTTCATAAAGACTAGAAATGCCAATGTTCTAGAATTAATATACCTTTATGGCACAACAGGACTTAATGGGGTTGTGACACTGGCATGGTCTCTTGAGCAGCATTAAAAGGATGGTTTTTTAATGGAGGAATGGGTGTTTCTGCTGTTTGTAACACAGGGCTGTCGCCTTTGTTTTGGGAATGCAGCTGGTTAATCCTAGGGAACAAACATTTATATCTTATACTAATCTCTAACATGTGCAGTTACCATACCATTAACCTTTGGAGGATTTGGGATGCAACTCTCCCTTATATAAATTCTACTTTGTGACGTAATATTTTCTAAGAATTTATACCATCAATCCTAGTCTTATCACAGTAACAGTGGAGTGCTACTCTATAAAGGAACTACTGTTTACAAGCTCCACAGAATTAACTACAGATGGATAGTAAACCTAAATGTTAAATGTTCAAAGTACAAAACTTCTGGAAGATACTAGAGGGACCAGGGCTCTCCGACCTTGGCAAATCTGTGTTACACGGGGCTGATTTCATAAAGGATATTTCAAAGCACAGTCCCGCTCCCTGTGCTCTGCACAGATGCAGTCAGGAGAGTGCCAGTCGGCCCAAGAGATACAAAGAACATGCAGGACCACTCAGATCATGCTGGAGCACACTGGCTGATGCAGGACCAGGCAAGAATATAAAGAAATCTGCATCTGATCACTAACTACCACATAGCCAGGGGAAGATGAACCACACTGGCTCTTGTAGCTCAGCACCAGAGAATTTATACATAAAAATCGTAAGATTATTCAGGAATTCCATGGGTACGATTCAGATAAAACTCTGACAATTACTGCCCTAAGCTTCACTGAGCTCAAGAGTATATTGCTGAGCTTCAAGACCTGACAGCCAGCCATCCAGAACTGTAAAATGTGTCATTGCACAATTTAGCCACATGGTGGCAGCACGCGTCTACTATACTGTCGCCCGGCAAGAGACTCAAAGAAGTAGGAGTCTGAGAAGACTAAAAGAAATAGTGACTAGGCAAAAATGCTACATTCAGGGAACAAACACTATAGAAGTCCATAGGACAATGAGAGGAACTGCATCCCAGGAAGCCTGTAGCCAGGTGATAAGGCTAAAAGAGAGACTGTTCACTCAGGCCTTATCACCACCTAAGACTCTCTCCACTGAAAGTCTAAGCTATGATGAAGAGAGCCTGGACCTTACAGCCCTCTCCTACTTATCACTTTTTCCTGTTTCTGGTCTGCCTGGTCCCACAGAAAACAAGAAATGCTTCTGTTTGGTTTTAATTTTCTGATCACCCAGATGTTTTAAATGAGCAAAGCATTCTGAACTCTTAAGTCATCAGCTTCAGTCAAACATTTCTTCTCAGGTAATCCACATTTTAACAAAAGAAGCTAGGAGCAGGCATCCTGGCTTTTGTTAAGGGCAGAGGCAGCTTTTCTGCATTGCTACATGATCAGCTCGGACCGGGCTAATGGCTTTTGTGCCATTTCAAGTCCTTTGCAGTAATAAAAGTACATTTGAGGTACCATTTTTGTTCCAATTTTCTTCTCCATTGTTGTGATTAAACTCTATCCAAAAGCATCTTAGATAATGAGATTTATCTGGTTGATATCCCTAGATCACAGTCCATCCTTGTGGGAGCTTAGGGTGGAAACTCAAGCTAATAAATGAAGACAATACATGGGGAAACATTGCTTCCTACCTTTCTCGTTTGTCTAAGCTAGTTCTCTTCTGCAGGTCCACTTGCTTAGAGATATTGTCAACTCAGTGGAAGAGCCTTCCCACACTTTAAATCAATACAATTTCTCTCAGATGCAGCAATTAGATGTTCTCATCTATGCACACCCTCAACTGATGCTTCTTCAGATAACCCTAGGCAATGTCATGTGGACAGGTGAGGCTAATTAGGAAAAAGGCAATAATATACAAGGAGGTTTTAAAGATCGAAAGTAAATGTATTAATCACATCCAATCACTTAAACAGCCAAAGCCCAAACAGCAACTGGAAAACACAGAAATGTCAGGGAATGGAAAGAGGAAGGCCTCTAAGAACAATAAATAAAAAAAACTAAAACCAACTCTCCACAGAAACTTCTCAAACCAACGAAAACATAAGGAACTTTTAACATGAAATTTTCTAGATACAAAATTGTTGAAGGCCGATCATTTTCCAGAGGAACAATCAGATGATAATAAAACTAACAATATAGATTGCAGCACTCAAAAAATGAGACATAAAGACATAGCCTACAAATATAGACTATAATTTTATAAACAGAAATGGCAGGATTCTAATCAAAATCAAACTACCAGAAATCAATGACGATAACTCATCCAGTACACCACATTCTTTGGAGAGATTCACTTGAAGCCTTCTGAGGTTTTAATTTTGTAGAAGATATTGTGACTACTAAAAGGATATCATTCAGCCAGGCAATGGTGGCGCACGCCTTTAATCCCTGCACTCGCAGAGGCAGGTGGTTCTCTGTGAGTTTGAGACCAGTCTGGTCTACAGAGCTAGTTCCAGGACAGGCTCCAAAGCCAGAGAAGCCCTGTCTCGAAAAACCAAAAAATAAAAAAGAAAAAGAAAAAAAAATAAAAGGATATCATTCTATTATGATAAAGAATAGGATGTCTGTTAGGGTCACTTAGACAACATTTTGCTTACTATTGTTATGTCCAGGTGGCATGCAATTATTGAGGAGGGGGCAGACCACTAAAATCTATTAAACCAGAAGCAAAGTTGATTCCAGAAAAAAAGGAAAAAACCTCCATGGGGCACACAAAGCTTATCAGTTATATCTGATCACCACCTGAGATTGGATTTCTATATCAGTGGTGATGGGAGATTTACAAACTACCCTATTTATAGCAAGAAGCAAGCATTATGCATGAACAAAAGAATTTTTATAACCTTGAGGTAAAGCTCAGGTACTAATTGCTTTGTTTGTTGTTACCATTTCCAATAACAGGGTTTTTCAGTGAAACTAGGGTTTGCCTATTGTTTCTGTCTGCCACTTCCTGGTGTTCTTTATTGAAGTTCTGTAATCCCTTGATACTGACAGTTTTGCATGTCAAGAAAGGGTATGGGACAATGCACAACAAAAAAGTCATGTACATCCCTTAATTTAAAAGTTAACTCAGCATTTCTAAAAACTGAAAAATGCAGCTGTTCTAGAATTATTATACTTTCATGGCACACAGGTTGTGAGCCTATAATGGCCCCTTGAGCACCATGTTAGAGGTCTTTGACTGAGAAGTGGGTCTTTTGGCTGGTTGTAAATCATGGTTGTCTCATTTGTTATAGGAATGTACCTTAATGGCTTATTAATCTTGGTGAACAAACATTTGCATCTCATGATACTAATATCTAACAGGCATGGTTAGCATACTACTTATCTTTGGGGAATTTGGGATGCACCCCTCCCTTACTTAAATTCTACTGTGTGACTTAATGTCTCCTAAGAACTGGTAAATCCTTATACCATTAATGCTACTATCAATTATGCTCTACTTCAATTTAGCAGTGGAGTGCTACTCTACACAGGAGAAACCGTTTACAAGCTCCACAAAATTAACTACAAATGGATCCTAAACATAAATGTTAAAAGTGAAGAACTTCTGAAGATACTGTGGTCTCCGAGTTTGGAAAATATGGTGATATCTCTCCACATGCGGCAAAATAAGCACTACAGCCACCACCATTTGCAGCTGCCAATGCTCTGCTCAGTGCAGACAGAGCCCAGGCAGTGAAGTTATTCAGAGACTGCCATGGAGAGTTGCAAGGATCACTTAGGACTACTTACTTAGGATAAGGCAGGAACACACTAAACTCTTTGTCCACTGGCTCCCAACCAATCAGGGGAGGACTGTACAGATCAGCCGCACTCCTCAGCAGGTGGACAGTGGCCCCTGACCTGCCAAGCACAGCCACTGCAAACTCCCAGCACTCGGGAGCCAGAGGCAGGCGGATCTGAGTTCGAGTCCAGCCTGGTCTACAAGAGCTACTTCCAGGACAGGATCCAAAACCACAGGGAAACCTTGTCTCAAAAAACCAAAAATAAAAATAAAAATAAAAATAAAAACCGTGGGAAGAGCAGCCATGTGCATGAAGCCCAGCCACTTCTCCCCCCTGGGGACATTGGCCCCTTACTCACCTTGGCCCATCTGTGGAGAGCAACCCCTCATTCACCATGGTACAGCTGACAAACTCTCTCCCCACAAGGGAACCCAAGACACAGTGCACAAGAGAGACTGTGATTTCTTCAGGAAGCGATAAACCGGGAGTCCTTGCTCCCTGAAGAACCCATCCATTTGACTGGTGGAGGCTCTGATTGGTTAGTGAGGTCTGAGTGTCAGAATCAGGTGAGCAGAAGGTCCCAGCAATGGCTGCTAATCAGACCTATCCCAGATTGACTGTAGAACTAAGTCAAATTCAACAGCAAGTCTCTTGCTAATGTAAATCAATGGGTTGGGTTTTAAAAGGAAGTATACAAATTCAGAAAGGGGCTAATCAGACAATGTTGCACAAGAGAAACATTGGGTAAACCAAGAACATTTTAAACAAAGTCCACAGTGGTGTTGGAACTGATAACCATAGTTTTCACCCTTCTGTGAAAAGTCTTGGGTTCTGAGGACCCAGACCAGCAATGGAAGAGGTTGCTCAGCTTCCATGTAAAATGTTAGTCACTGAGTGCTGTAATCTAACACATGGAGTTGCATTCAATTGTCTGTTTCTCAAACATCTCAGCTGACTTAACTTTATCAATCAGGATTGTACATATCTGCATAGATCTGCTCATTGGAAACTGAATACTCAGTCGTTCAAGCTCCCCTCCCTAAATTGCACACCCACGGATTCTGTCTGTCTTCACTCACATGGAAGGAATTAATACATGCAGGGAAATTATAGAGAAAGTCACTCATCATGCCCCATCAGTCAGTCCTTCTTTAAAATGGAGACCCCTGCAGCTCACTGCCTTCAAGTTCAGACTGTGACCTGGCTATTATCTCTTCTCAGAGCAGTGTTCCTCCTCTTCTGGTCTGAATGGAGAAGCCAGGCTCCATAAACAAATCCTTTCTCTGTTCTGCAATGGACAGTCCACTATGTACTCAAACTGGCAATTTCAGAATGTTGTGGTGCTGCAGACATGCAATCCAAGGTTTAGAGTGTTTAGGCAAGAAGACAAGAAGGGCAATGCCTTGTGGGGCTACAGACAGGGTTCAAATAGACTTCAATCAACATAGGAGACCTTGACTCAAAATTTCTTTTCATAAAGACTAGAAATGCCAATGTTCTAGAATTAATATACCTTTATGGCACAACAGGACTTAATGGGGTTGTGACACTGGCATGGTCTCTTGAGCAGCATTAAAAGGATGGTTTTTTAATGGAGGAATGGGTGTTTCTGCTGTTTGTAACACAGGGCTGTCGCCTTTGTTTTGGGAATGCAGCTGGTTAATCCTAGGGAACAAACATTTATATCTTATACTAATCTCTAACATGTGCAGTTACCATACCATTAACCTTTGGAGGATTTGGGATGCAACTCTCCCTTATATAAATTCTACTTTGTGACGTAATATTTTCTAAGAATTTATACCATCAATCCTAGTCTTATCACAGTAACAGTGGAGTGCTACTCTATAAAGGAACTACTGTTTACAAGCTCCACAGAATTAACTACAGATGGATAGTAAACCTAAATGTTAAATGTTCAAAGTACAAAACTTCTGGAAGATACTAGAGGGACCAGGGCTCTCCGACCTTGGCAAATCTGTGTTACACGGGGCTGATTTCATAAAGGATATTTCAAAGCACAGTCCCGCTCCCTGTGCTCTGCACAGATGCAGTCAGGAGAGTGCCAGTCGGCCCAAGAGATACAAAGAACATGCAGGACCACTCAGATCATGCTGGAGCACACTGGCTGATGCAGGACCAGGCAAGAATATAAAGAAATCTGCATCTGATCACTAACTACCACATAGCCAGGGGAAGATGAACCACACTGGCTCTTGTAGCTCAGCACCAGAGAATTTATACATAAAAATCGTAAGATTATTCAGGAATTCCATGGGTACGATTCAGATAAAACTCTGACAATTACTGCCCTAAGCTTCACTGAGCTCAAGAGTATATTGCTGAGCTTCAAGACCTGACAGCCAGCCATCCAGAACTGTAAAATGTGTCATTGCACAATTTAGCCACATGGTGGCAGCACGCGTCTACTATACTGTCGCCCGGCAAGAGACTCAAAGAAGTAGGAGTCTGAGAAGACTAAAAGAAATAGTGACTAGGCAAAAATGCTACATTCAGGGAACAAACACTATAGAAGTCCATAGGACAATGAGAGGAACTGCATCCCAGGAAGCCTGTAGCCAGGTGATAAGGCTAAAAGAGAGACTGTTCACTCAGGCCTTATCACCACCTAAGACTCTCTCCACTGAAAGTCTAAGCTATGATGAAGAGAGCCTGGACCTTACAGCCCTCTCCTACTTATCACTTTTTCCTGTTTCTGGTCTGCCTGGTCCCACAGAAAACAAGAAATGCTTCTGTTTGGTTTTAATTTTCTGATCACCCAGATGTTTTAAATGAGCAAAGCATTCTGAACTCTTAAGTCATCAGCTTCAGTCAAACATTTCTTCTCAGGTAATCCACATTTTAACAAAAGAAGCTAGGAGCAGGCATCCTGGCTTTTGTTAAGGGCAGAGGCAGCTTTTCTGCATTGCTACATGATCAGCTCGGACCGGGCTAATGGCTTTTGTGCCATTTCAAGTCCTTTGCAGTAATAAAAGTACATTTGAGGTACCATTTTTGTTCCAATTTTCTTCTCCATTGTTGTGATTAAACTCTATCCAAAAGCATCTTAGATAATGAGATTTATCTGGTTGATATCCCTAGATCACAGTCCATCCTTGTGGGAGCTTAGGGTGGAAACTCAAGCTAATAAATGAAGACAATACATGGGGAAACATTGCTTCCTACCTTTCTCGTTTGTCTAAGCTAGTTCTCTTCTGCAGGTCCACTTGCTTAGAGATATTGTCAACTCAGTGGAAGAGCCTTCCCACACTTTAAATCAATACAATTTCTCTCAGATGCAGCAATTAGATGTTCTCATCTATGCACACCCTCAACTGATGCTTCTTCAGATAACCCTAGGCAATGTCATGTGGACAGGTGAGGCTAATTAGGAAAAAGGCAATAATATACAAGGAGGTTTTAAAGATCGAAAGTAAATGTATTAATCACATCCAATCACTTAAACAGCCAAAGCCCAAACAGCAACTGGAAAACACAGAAATGTCAGGGAATGGAAAGAGGAAGGCCTCTAAGAACAATAAATAAAAAAAACTAAAACCAACTCTCCACAGAAACTTCTCAAACCAACGAAAACATAAGGAACTTTTAACATGAAATTTTCTAGATACAAAATTGTTGAAGGCCGATCATTTTCCAGAGGAACAATCAGATGATAATAAAACTAACAATATAGATTGCAGCACTCAAAAAATGAGACATAAAGACATAGCCTACAAATATAGACTATAATTTTATAAACAGAAATGGCAGGATTCTAATCAAAATCAAACTACCAGAAATCAATGACGATAACTCATCCAGTACACCACATTCTTTGGAGAGATTCACTTGAAGCCTTCTGAGGTTTTAATTTTGTAGAAGATATTGTGACTACTAAAAGGATATCATTCAGCCAGGCAATGGTGGCGCACGCCTTTAATCCCTGCACTCGCAGAGGCAGGTGGTTCTCTGTGAGTTTGAGACCAGTCTGGTCTACAGAGCTAGTTCCAGGACAGGCTCCAAAGCCAGAGAAGCCCTGTCTCGAAAAACCAAAAAATAAAAAAGAAAAAGAAAAAAAAATAAAAGGATATCATTCTATTATGATAAAGAATAGGATGTCTGTTAGGGTCACTTAGACAACATTTTGCTTACTATTGTTATGTCCAGGTGGCATGCAATTATTGAGGAGGGGGCAGACCACTAAAATCTATTAAACCAGAAGCAAAGTTGATTCCAGAAAAAAAGGAAAAAACCTCCATGGGGCACACAAAGCTTATCAGTTATATCTGATCACCACCTGAGATTGGATTTCTATATCAGTGGTGATGGGAGATTTACAAACTACCCTATTTATAGCAAGAAGCAAGCATTATGCATGAACAAAAGAATTTTTATAACCTTGAGGTAAAGCTCAGGTACTAATTGCTTTGTTTGTTGTTACCATTTCCAATAACAGGGTTTTTCAGTGAAACTAGGGTTTGCCTATTGTTTCTGTCTGCCACTTCCTGGTGTTCTTTATTGAAGTTCTGTAATCCCTTGATACTGACAGTTTTGCATGTCAAGAAAGGGTATGGGACAATGCACAACAAAAAAGTCATGTACATCCCTTAATTTAAAAGTTAACTCAGCATTTCTAAAAACTGAAAAATGCAGCTGTTCTAGAATTATTATACTTTCATGGCACACAGGTTGTGAGCCTATAATGGCCCCTTGAGCACCATGTTAGAGGTCTTTGACTGAGAAGTGGGTCTTTTGGCTGGTTGTAAATCATGGTTGTCTCATTTGTTATAGGAATGTACCTTAATGGCTTATTAATCTTGGTGAACAAACATTTGCATCTCATGATACTAATATCTAACAGGCATGGTTAGCATACTACTTATCTTTGGGGAATTTGGGATGCACCCCTCCCTTACTTAAATTCTACTGTGTGACTTAATGTCTCCTAAGAACTGGTAAATCCTTATACCATTAATGCTACTATCAATTATGCTCTACTTCAATTTAGCAGTGGAGTGCTACTCTACACAGGAGAAACCATTTACAAGCTCCACAAAATTAACTACAAATGGATCCTAAACATAAATGTTAAAAGTGAAGAACTTCTGAAGATACTGTGGTCTCCGAGTTTGGAAAATATGGTGATATCTCTCCACATGCGGCAAAATAAGCACTACAGCCACCACCATTTGCAGCTGCCAATGCTCTGCTCAGTGCAGACAGAGCCCAGGCAGTGAAGTTATTCAGAGACTGCCATGGAGAGTTGCAAGGATCACTTAGGACTACTTACTTAGGATAAGGCAGGAACACACTAAACTCTTTGTCCACTGGCTCCCAACCAATCAGGGGAGGACTGTACAGATCAGCCGCACTCCTCAGCAGGTGGACAGTGGCCCCTGACCTGCCAAGCACAGCCACTGCAAACTCCCAGCACTCGGGAGCCAGAGGCAGGCGGATCTGAGTTCGAGTCCAGCCTGGTCTACAAGAGCTACTTCCAGGACAGGATCCAAAACCACAGGGAAACCTTGTCTCAAAAAACCAAAAATAAAAATAAAAATAAAAATAAAAACCGTGGGAAGAGCAGCCATGTGCATGAAGCCCAGCCACTTCTCCCCCCTGGGGACATTGGCCCCTTACTCACCTTGGCCCATCTGTGGAGAGCAACCCCTCATTCACCATGGTACAGCTGACAAACTCTCTCCCCACAAGGGAACCCAAGACACAGTGCACAAGAGAGACTGTGATTTCTTCAGGAAGCGATAAACCGGGAGTCCTTGCTCCCTGAAGAACCCATCCATTTGACTGGTGGAGGCTCTGATTGGTTAGTGAGGTCTGAGTGTCAGAATCAGGTGAGCAGAAGGTCCCAGCAATGGCTGCTAATCAGACCTATCCCAGATTGACTGTAGAACTAAGTCAAATTCAACAGCAAGTCTCTTGCTAATGTAAATCAATGGGTTGGGTTTTAAAAGGAAGTATACAAATTCAGAAAGGGGCTAATCAGACAATGTTGCACAAGAGAAACATTGGGTAAACCAAGAACATTTTAAACAAAGTCCACAGTGGTGTTGGAACTGATAACCATAGTTTTCACCCTTCTGTGAAAAGTCTTGGGTTCTGAGGACCCAGACCAGCAATGGAAGAGGTTGCTCAGCTTCCATGTAAAATGTTAGTCACTGAGTGCTGTAATCTAACACATGGAGTTGCATTCAATTGTCTGTTTCTCAAACATCTCAGCTGACTTAACTTTATCAATCAGGATTGTACATATCTGCATAGATCTGCTCATTGGAAACTGAATACTCAGTCGTTCAAGCTCCCCTCCCTAAATTGCACACCCACGGATTCTGTCTGTCTTCACTCACATGGAAGGAATTAATACATGCAGGGAAATTATAGAGAAAGTCACTCATCATGCCCCATCAGTCAGTCCTTCTTTAAAATGGAGACCCCTGCAGCTCACTGCCTTCAAGTTCAGACTGTGACCTGGCTATTATCTCTTCTCAGAGCAGTGTTCCTCCTCTTCTGGTCTGAATGGAGAAGCCAGGCTCCATAAACAAATCCTTTCTCTGTTCTGCAATGGACAGTCCACTATGTACTCAAACTGGCAATTTCAGAATGTTGTGGTGCTGCAGACATGCAATCCAAGGTTTAGAGTGTTTAGGCAAGAAGACAAGAAGGGCAATGCCTTGTGGGGCTACAGACAGGGTTCAAATAGACTTCAATCAACATAGGAGACCTTGACTCAAAATTTCTTTTCATAAAGACTAGAAATGCCAATGTTCTAGAATTAATATACCTTTATGGCACAACAGGACTTAATGGGGTTGTGACACTGGCATGGTCTCTTGAGCAGCATTAAAAGGATGGTTTTTTAATGGAGGAATGGGTGTTTCTGCTGTTTGTAACACAGGGCTGTCGCCTTTGTTTTGGGAATGCAGCTGGTTAATCCTAGGGAACAAACATTTATATCTTATACTAATCTCTAACATGTGCAGTTACCATACCATTAACCTTTGGAGGATTTGGGATGCAACTCTCCCTTATATAAATTCTACTTTGTGACGTAATATTTTCTAAGAATTTATACCATCAATCCTAGTCTTATCACAGTAACAGTGGAGTGCTACTCTATAAAGGAACTACTGTTTACAAGCTCCACAGAATTAACTACAGATGGATAGTAAACCTAAATGTTAAATGTTCAAAGTACAAAACTTCTGGAAGATACTAGAGGGACCAGGGCTCTCCGACCTTGGCAAATCTGTGTTACACGGGGCTGATTTCATAAAGGATATTTCAAAGCACAGTCCCGCTCCCTGTGCTCTGCACAGATGCAGTCAGGAGAGTGCCAGTCGGCCCAAGAGATACAAAGAACATGCAGGACCACTCAGATCATGCTGGAGCACACTGGCTGATGCAGGACCAGGCAAGAATATAAAGAAATCTGCATCTGATCACTAACTACCACATAGCCAGGGGAAGATGAACCACACTGGCTCTTGTAGCTCAGCACCAGAGAATTTATACATAAAAATCGTAAGATTATTCAGGAATTCCATGGGTACGATTCAGATAAAACTCTGACAATTACTGCCCTAAGCTTCACTGAGCTCAAGAGTATATTGCTGAGCTTCAAGACCTGACAGCCAGCCATCCAGAACTGTAAAATGTGTCATTGCACAATTTAGCCACATGGTGGCAGCACGCGTCTACTATACTGTCGCCCGGCAAGAGACTCAAAGAAGTAGGAGTCTGAGAAGACTAAAAGAAATAGTGACTAGGCAAAAATGCTACATTCAGGGAACAAACACTATAGAAGTCCATAGGACAATGAGAGGAACTGCATCCCAGGAAGCCTGTAGCCAGGTGATAAGGCTAAAAGAGAGACTGTTCACTCAGGCCTTATCACCACCTAAGACTCTCTCCACTGAAAGTCTAAGCTATGATGAAGAGAGCCTGGACCTTACAGCCCTCTCCTACTTATCACTTTTTCCTGTTTCTGGTCTGCCTGGTCCCACAGAAAACAAGAAATGCTTCTGTTTGGTTTTAATTTTCTGATCACCCAGATGTTTTAAATGAGCAAAGCATTCTGAACTCTTAAGTCATCAGCTTCAGTCAAACATTTCTTCTCAGGTAATCCACATTTTAACAAAAGAAGCTAGGAGCAGGCATCCTGGCTTTTGTTAAGGGCAGAGGCAGCTTTTCTGCATTGCTACATGATCAGCTCGGACCGGGCTAATGGCTTTTGTGCCATTTCAAGTCCTTTGCAGTAATAAAAGTACATTTGAGGTACCATTTTTGTTCCAATTTTCTTCTCCATTGTTGTGATTAAACTCTATCCAAAAGCATCTTAGATAATGAGATTTATCTGGTTGATATCCCTAGATCACAGTCCATCCTTGTGGGAGCTTAGGGTGGAAACTCAAGCTAATAAATGAAGACAATACATGGGGAAACATTGCTTCCTACCTTTCTCGTTTGTCTAAGCTAGTTCTCTTCTGCAGGTCCACTTGCTTAGAGATATTGTCAACTCAGTGGAAGAGCCTTCCCACACTTTAAATCAATACAATTTCTCTCAGATGCAGCAATTAGATGTTCTCATCTATGCACACCCTCAACTGATGCTTCTTCAGATAACCCTAGGCAATGTCATGTGGACAGGTGAGGCTAATTAGGAAAAAGGCAATAATATACAAGGAGGTTTTAAAGATCGAAAGTAAATGTATTAATCACATCCAATCACTTAAACAGCCAAAGCCCAAACAGCAACTGGAAAACACAGAAATGTCAGGGAATGGAAAGAGGAAGGCCTCTAAGAACAATAAATAAAAAAAACTAAAACCAACTCTCCACAGAAACTTCTCAAACCAACGAAAACATAAGGAACTTTTAACATGAAATTTTCTAGATACAAAATTGTTGAAGGCCGATCATTTTCCAGAGGAACAATCAGATGATAATAAAACTAACAATATAGATTGCAGCACTCAAAAAATGAGACATAAAGACATAGCCTACAAATATAGACTATAATTTTATAAACAGAAATGGCAGGATTCTAATCAAAATCAAACTACCAGAAATCAATGACGATAACTCATCCAGTACACCACATTCTTTGGAGAGATTCACTTGAAGCCTTCTGAGGTTTTAATTTTGTAGAAGATATTGTGACTACTAAAAGGATATCATTCAGCCAGGCAATGGTGGCGCACGCCTTTAATCCCTGCACTCGCAGAGGCAGGTGGTTCTCTGTGAGTTTGAGACCAGTCTGGTCTACAGAGCTAGTTCCAGGACAGGCTCCAAAGCCAGAGAAGCCCTGTCTCGAAAAACCAAAAAATAAAAAAGAAAAAGAAAAAAAAATAAAAGGATATCATTCTATTATGATAAAGAATAGGATGTCTGTTAGGGTCACTTAGACAACATTTTGCTTACTATTGTTATGTCCAGGTGGCATGCAATTATTGAGGAGGGGGCAGACCACTAAAATCTATTAAACCAGAAGCAAAGTTGATTCCAGAAAAAAAGGAAAAAACCTCCATGGGGCACACAAAGCTTATCAGTTATATCTGATCACCACCTGAGATTGGATTTCTATATCAGTGGTGATGGGAGATTTACAAACTACCCTATTTATAGCAAGAAGCAAGCATTATGCATGAACAAAAGAATTTTTATAACCTTGAGGTAAAGCTCAGGTACTAATTGCTTTGTTTGTTGTTACCATTTCCAATAACAGGGTTTTTCAGTGAAACTAGGGTTTGCCTATTGTTTCTGTCTGCCACTTCCTGGTGTTCTTTATTGAAGTTCTGTAATCCCTTGATACTGACAGTTTTGCATGTCAAGAAAGGGTATGGGACAATGCACAACAAAAAAGTCATGTACATCCCTTAATTTAAAAGTTAACTCAGCATTTCTAAAAACTGAAAAATGCAGCTGTTCTAGAATTATTATACTTTCATGGCACACAGGTTGTGAGCCTATAATGGCCCCTTGAGCACCATGTTAGAGGTCTTTGACTGAGAAGTGGGTCTTTTGGCTGGTTGTAAATCATGGTTGTCTCATTTGTTATAGGAATGTACCTTAATGGCTTATTAATCTTGGTGAACAAACATTTGCATCTCATGATACTAATATCTAACAGGCATGGTTAGCATACTACTTATCTTTGGGGAATTTGGGATGCACCCCTCCCTTACTTAAATTCTACTGTGTGACTTAATGTCTCCTAAGAACTGGTAAATCCTTATACCATTAATGCTACTATCAATTATGCTCTACTTCAATTTAGCAGTGGAGTGCTACTCTACACAGGAGAAACCGTTTACAAGCTCCACAAAATTAACTACAAATGGATCCTAAACATAAATGTTAAAAGTGAAGAACTTCTGAAGATACTGTGGTCTCCGAGTTTGGAAAATATGGTGATATCTCTCCACATGCGGCAAAATAAGCACTACAGCCACCACCATTTGCAGCTGCCAATGCTCTGCTCAGTGCAGACAGAGCCCAGGCAGTGAAGTTATTCAGAGACTGCCATGGAGAGTTGCAAGGATCACTTAGGACTACTTACTTAGGATAAGGCAGGAACACACTAAACTCTTTGTCCACTGGCTCCCAACCAATCAGGGGAGGACTGTACAGATCAGCCGCACTCCTCAGCAGGTGGACAGTGGCCCCTGACCTGCCAAGCACAGCCACTGCAAACTCCCAGCACTCGGGAGCCAGAGGCAGGCGGATCTGAGTTCGAGTCCAGCCTGGTCTACAAGAGCTACTTCCAGGACAGGATCCAAAACCACAGGGAAACCTTGTCTCAAAAAACCAAAAATAAAAATAAAAATAAAAATAAAAACCGTGGGAAGAGCAGCCATGTGCATGAAGCCCAGCCACTTCTCCCCCCTGGGGACATTGGCCCCTTACTCACCTTGGCCCATCTGTGGAGAGCAACCCCTCATTCACCATGGTACAGCTGACAAACTCTCTCCCCACAAGGGAACCCAAGACACAGTGCACAAGAGAGACTGTGATTTCTTCAGGAAGCGATAAACCGGGAGTCCTTGCTCCCTGAAGAACCCATCCATTTGACTGGTGGAGGCTCTGATTGGTTAGTGAGGTCTGAGTGTCAGAATCAGGTGAGCAGAAGGTCCCAGCAATGGCTGCTAATCAGACCTATCCCAGATTGACTGTAGAACTAAGTCAAATTCAACAGCAAGTCTCTTGCTAATGTAAATCAATGGGTTGGGTTTTAAAAGGAAGTATACAAATTCAGAAAGGGGCTAATCAGACAATGTTGCACAAGAGAAACATTGGGTAAACCAAGAACATTTTAAACAAAGTCCACAGTGGTGTTGGAACTGATAACCATAGTTTTCACCCTTCTGTGAAAAGTCTTGGGTTCTGAGGACCCAGACCAGCAATGGAAGAGGTTGCTCAGCTTCCATGTAAAATGTTAGTCACTGAGTGCTGTAATCTAACACATGGAGTTGCATTCAATTGTCTGTTTCTCAAACATCTCAGCTGACTTAACTTTATCAATCAGGATTGTACATATCTGCATAGATCTGCTCATTGGAAACTGAATACTCAGTCGTTCAAGCTCCCCTCCCTAAATTGCACACCCACGGATTCTGTCTGTCTTCACTCACATGGAAGGAATTAATACATGCAGGGAAATTATAGAGAAAGTCACTCATCATGCCCCATCAGTCAGTCCTTCTTTAAAATGGAGACCCCTGCAGCTCACTGCCTTCAAGTTCAGACTGTGACCTGGCTATTATCTCTTCTCAGAGCAGTGTTCCTCCTCTTCTGGTCTGAATGGAGAAGCCAGGCTCCATAAACAAATCCTTTCTCTGTTCTGCAATGGACAGTCCACTATGTACTCAAACTGGCAATTTCAGAATGTTGTGGTGCTGCAGACATGCAATCCAAGGTTTAGAGTGTTTAGGCAAGAAGACAAGAAGGGCAATGCCTTGTGGGGCTACAGACAGGGTTCAAATAGACTTCAATCAACATAGGAGACCTTGACTCAAAATTTCTTTTCATAAAGACTAGAAATGCCAATGTTCTAGAATTAATATACCTTTATGGCACAACAGGACTTAATGGGGTTGTGACACTGGCATGGTCTCTTGAGCAGCATTAAAAGGATGGTTTTTTAATGGAGGAATGGGTGTTTCTGCTGTTTGTAACACAGGGCTGTCGCCTTTGTTTTGGGAATGCAGCTGGTTAATCCTAGGGAACAAACATTTATATCTTATACTAATCTCTAACATGTGCAGTTACCATACCATTAACCTTTGGAGGATTTGGGATGCAACTCTCCCTTATATAAATTCTACTTTGTGACGTAATATTTTCTAAGAATTTATACCATCAATCCTAGTCTTATCACAGTAACAGTGGAGTGCTACTCTATAAAGGAACTACTGTTTACAAGCTCCACAGAATTAACTACAGATGGATAGTAAACCTAAATGTTAAATGTTCAAAGTACAAAACTTCTGGAAGATACTAGAGGGACCAGGGCTCTCCGACCTTGGCAAATCTGTGTTACACGGGGCTGATTTCATAAAGGATATTTCAAAGCACAGTCCCGCTCCCTGTGCTCTGCACAGATGCAGTCAGGAGAGTGCCAGTCGGCCCAAGAGATACAAAGAACATGCAGGACCACTCAGATCATGCTGGAGCACACTGGCTGATGCAGGACCAGGCAAGAATATAAAGAAATCTGCATCTGATCACTAACTACCACATAGCCAGGGGAAGATGAACCACACTGGCTCTTGTAGCTCAGCACCAGAGAATTTATACATAAAAATCGTAAGATTATTCAGGAATTCCATGGGTACGATTCAGATAAAACTCTGACAATTACTGCCCTAAGCTTCACTGAGCTCAAGAGTATATTGCTGAGCTTCAAGACCTGACAGCCAGCCATCCAGAACTGTAAAATGTGTCATTGCACAATTTAGCCACATGGTGGCAGCACGCGTCTACTATACTGTCGCCCGGCAAGAGACTCAAAGAAGTAGGAGTCTGAGAAGACTAAAAGAAATAGTGACTAGGCAAAAATGCTACATTCAGGGAACAAACACTATAGAAGTCCATAGGACAATGAGAGGAACTGCATCCCAGGAAGCCTGTAGCCAGGTGATAAGGCTAAAAGAGAGACTGTTCACTCAGGCCTTATCACCACCTAAGACTCTCTCCACTGAAAGTCTAAGCTATGATGAAGAGAGCCTGGACCTTACAGCCCTCTCCTACTTATCACTTTTTCCTGTTTCTGGTCTGCCTGGTCCCACAGAAAACAAGAAATGCTTCTGTTTGGTTTTAATTTTCTGATCACCCAGATGTTTTAAATGAGCAAAGCATTCTGAACTCTTAAGTCATCAGCTTCAGTCAAACATTTCTTCTCAGGTAATCCACATTTTAACAAAAGAAGCTAGGAGCAGGCATCCTGGCTTTTGTTAAGGGCAGAGGCAGCTTTTCTGCATTGCTACATGATCAGCTCGGACCGGGCTAATGGCTTTTGTGCCATTTCAAGTCCTTTGCAGTAATAAAAGTACATTTGAGGTACCATTTTTGTTCCAATTTTCTTCTCCATTGTTGTGATTAAACTCTATCCAAAAGCATCTTAGATAATGAGATTTATCTGGTTGATATCCCTAGATCACAGTCCATCCTTGTGGGAGCTTAGGGTGGAAACTCAAGCTAATAAATGAAGACAATACATGGGGAAACATTGCTTCCTACCTTTCTCGTTTGTCTAAGCTAGTTCTCTTCTGCAGGTCCACTTGCTTAGAGATATTGTCAACTCAGTGGAAGAGCCTTCCCACACTTTAAATCAATACAATTTCTCTCAGATGCAGCAATTAGATGTTCTCATCTATGCACACCCTCAACTGATGCTTCTTCAGATAACCCTAGGCAATGTCATGTGGACAGGTGAGGCTAATTAGGAAAAAGGCAATAATATACAAGGAGGTTTTAAAGATCGAAAGTAAATGTATTAATCACATCCAATCACTTAAACAGCCAAAGCCCAAACAGCAACTGGAAAACACAGAAATGTCAGGGAATGGAAAGAGGAAGGCCTCTAAGAACAATAAATAAAAAAAACTAAAACCAACTCTCCACAGAAACTTCTCAAACCAACGAAAACATAAGGAACTTTTAACATGAAATTTTCTAGATACAAAATTGTTGAAGGCCGATCATTTTCCAGAGGAACAATCAGATGATAATAAAACTAACAATATAGATTGCAGCACTCAAAAAATGAGACATAAAGACATAGCCTACAAATATAGACTATAATTTTATAAACAGAAATGGCAGGATTCTAATCAAAATCAAACTACCAGAAATCAATGACGATAACTCATCCAGTACACCACATTCTTTGGAGAGATTCACTTGAAGCCTTCTGAGGTTTTAATTTTGTAGAAGATATTGTGACTACTAAAAGGATATCATTCAGCCAGGCAATGGTGGCGCACGCCTTTAATCCCTGCACTCGCAGAGGCAGGTGGTTCTCTGTGAGTTTGAGACCAGTCTGGTCTACAGAGCTAGTTCCAGGACAGGCTCCAAAGCCAGAGAAGCCCTGTCTCGAAAAACCAAAAAATAAAAAAGAAAAAGAAAAAAAAATAAAAGGATATCATTCTATTATGATAAAGAATAGGATGTCTGTTAGGGTCACTTAGACAACATTTTGCTTACTATTGTTATGTCCAGGTGGCATGCAATTATTGAGGAGGGGGCAGACCACTAAAATCTATTAAACCAGAAGCAAAGTTGATTCCAGAAAAAAAGGAAAAAACCTCCATGGGGCACACAAAGCTTATCAGTTATATCTGATCACCACCTGAGATTGGATTTCTATATCAGTGGTGATGGGAGATTTACAAACTACCCTATTTATAGCAAGAAGCAAGCATTATGCATGAACAAAAGAATTTTTATAACCTTGAGGTAAAGCTCAGGTACTAATTGCTTTGTTTGTTGTTACCATTTCCAATAACAGGGTTTTTCAGTGAAACTAGGGTTTGCCTATTGTTTCTGTCTGCCACTTCCTGGTGTTCTTTATTGAAGTTCTGTAATCCCTTGATACTGACAGTTTTGCATGTCAAGAAAGGGTATGGGACAATGCACAACAAAAAAGTCATGTACATCCCTTAATTTAAAAGTTAACTCAGCATTTCTAAAAACTGAAAAATGCAGCTGTTCTAGAATTATTATACTTTCATGGCACACAGGTTGTGAGCCTATAATGGCCCCTTGAGCACCATGTTAGAGGTCTTTGACTGAGAAGTGGGTCTTTTGGCTGGTTGTAAATCATGGTTGTCTCATTTGTTATAGGAATGTACCTTAATGGCTTATTAATCTTGGTGAACAAACATTTGCATCTCATGATACTAATATCTAACAGGCATGGTTAGCATACTACTTATCTTTGGGGAATTTGGGATGCACCCCTCCCTTACTTAAATTCTACTGTGTGACTTAATGTCTCCTAAGAACTGGTAAATCCTTATACCATTAATGCTACTATCAATTATGCTCTACTTCAATTTAGCAGTGGAGTGCTACTCTACACAGGAGAAACCGTTTACAAGCTCCACAAAATTAACTACAAATGGATCCTAAACATAAATGTTAAAAGTGAAGAACTTCTGAAGATACTGTGGTCTCCGAGTTTGGAAAATATGGTGATATCTCTCCACATGCGGCAAAATAAGCACTACAGCCACCACCATTTGCAGCTGCCAATGCTCTGCTCAGTGCAGACAGAGCCCAGGCAGTGAAGTTATTCAGAGACTGCCATGGAGAGTTGCAAGGATCACTTAGGACTACTTACTTAGGATAAGGCAGGAACACACTAAACTCTTTGTCCACTGGCTCCCAACCAATCAGGGGAGGACTGTACAGATCAGCCGCACTCCTCAGCAGGTGGACAGTGGCCCCTGACCTGCCAAGCACAGCCACTGCAAACTCCCAGCACTCGGGAGCCAGAGGCAGGCGGATCTGAGTTCGAGTCCAGCCTGGTCTACAAGAGCTACTTCCAGGACAGGATCCAAAACCACAGGGAAACCTTGTCTCAAAAAACCAAAAATAAAAATAAAAATAAAAATAAAAACCGTGGGAAGAGCAGCCATGTGCATGAAGCCCAGCCACTTCTCCCCCCTGGGGACATTGGCCCCTTACTCACCTTGGCCCATCTGTGGAGAGCAACCCCTCATTCACCATGGTACAGCTGACAAACTCTCTCCCCACAAGGGAACCCAAGACACAGTGCACAAGAGAGACTGTGATTTCTTCAGGAAGCGATAAACCGGGAGTCCTTGCTCCCTGAAGAACCCATCCATTTGACTGGTGGAGGCTCTGATTGGTTAGTGAGGTCTGAGTGTCAGAATCAGGTGAGCAGAAGGTCCCAGCAATGGCTGCTAATCAGACCTATCCCAGATTGACTGTAGAACTAAGTCAAATTCAACAGCAAGTCTCTTGCTAATGTAAATCAATGGGTTGGGTTTTAAAAGGAAGTATACAAATTCAGAAAGGGGCTAATCAGACAATGTTGCACAAGAGAAACATTGGGTAAACCAAGAACATTTTAAACAAAGTCCACAGTGGTGTTGGAACTGATAACCATAGTTTTCACCCTTCTGTGAAAAGTCTTGGGTTCTGAGGACCCAGACCAGCAATGGAAGAGGTTGCTCAGCTTCCATGTAAAATGTTAGTCACTGAGTGCTGTAATCTAACACATGGAGTTGCATTCAATTGTCTGTTTCTCAAACATCTCAGCTGACTTAACTTTATCAATCAGGATTGTACATATCTGCATAGATCTGCTCATTGGAAACTGAATACTCAGTCGTTCAAGCTCCCCTCCCTAAATTGCACACCCACGGATTCTGTCTGTCTTCACTCACATGGAAGGAATTAATACATGCAGGGAAATTATAGAGAAAGTCACTCATCATGCCCCATCAGTCAGTCCTTCTTTAAAATGGAGACCCCTGCAGCTCACTGCCTTCAAGTTCAGACTGTGACCTGGCTATTATCTCTTCTCAGAGCAGTGTTCCTCCTCTTCTGGTCTGAATGGAGAAGCCAGGCTCCATAAACAAATCCTTTCTCTGTTCTGCAATGGACAGTCCACTATGTACTCAAACTGGCAATTTCAGAATGTTGTGGTGCTGCAGACATGCAATCCAAGGTTTAGAGTGTTTAGGCAAGAAGACAAGAAGGGCAATGCCTTGTGGGGCTACAGACAGGGTTCAAATAGACTTCAATCAACATAGGAGACCTTGACTCAAAATTTCTTTTCATAAAGACTAGAAATGCCAATGTTCTAGAATTAATATACCTTTATGGCACAACAGGACTTAATGGGGTTGTGACACTGGCATGGTCTCTTGAGCAGCATTAAAAGGATGGTTTTTTAATGGAGGAATGGGTGTTTCTGCTGTTTGTAACACAGGGCTGTCGCCTTTGTTTTGGGAATGCAGCTGGTTAATCCTAGGGAACAAACATTTATATCTTATACTAATCTCTAACATGTGCAGTTACCATACCATTAACCTTTGGAGGATTTGGGATGCAACTCTCCCTTATATAAATTCTACTTTGTGACGTAATATTTTCTAAGAATTTATACCATCAATCCTAGTCTTATCACAGTAACAGTGGAGTGCTACTCTATAAAGGAACTACTGTTTACAAGCTCCACAGAATTAACTACAGATGGATAGTAAACCTAAATGTTAAATGTTCAAAGTACAAAACTTCTGGAAGATACTAGAGGGACCAGGGCTCTCCGACCTTGGCAAATCTGTGTTACACGGGGCTGATTTCATAAAGGATATTTCAAAGCACAGTCCCGCTCCCTGTGCTCTGCACAGATGCAGTCAGGAGAGTGCCAGTCGGCCCAAGAGATACAAAGAACATGCAGGACCACTCAGATCATGCTGGAGCACACTGGCTGATGCAGGACCAGGCAAGAATATAAAGAAATCTGCATCTGATCACTAACTACCACATAGCCAGGGGAAGATGAACCACACTGGCTCTTGTAGCTCAGCACCAGAGAATTTATACATAAAAATCGTAAGATTATTCAGGAATTCCATGGGTACGATTCAGATAAAACTCTGACAATTACTGCCCTAAGCTTCACTGAGCTCAAGAGTATATTGCTGAGCTTCAAGACCTGACAGCCAGCCATCCAGAACTGTAAAATGTGTCATTGCACAATTTAGCCACATGGTGGCAGCACGCGTCTACTATACTGTCGCCCGGCAAGAGACTCAAAGAAGTAGGAGTCTGAGAAGACTAAAAGAAATAGTGACTAGGCAAAAATGCTACATTCAGGGAACAAACACTATAGAAGTCCATAGGACAATGAGAGGAACTGCATCCCAGGAAGCCTGTAGCCAGGTGATAAGGCTAAAAGAGAGACTGTTCACTCAGGCCTTATCACCACCTAAGACTCTCTCCACTGAAAGTCTAAGCTATGATGAAGAGAGCCTGGACCTTACAGCCCTCTCCTACTTATCACTTTTTCCTGTTTCTGGTCTGCCTGGTCCCACAGAAAACAAGAAATGCTTCTGTTTGGTTTTAATTTTCTGATCACCCAGATGTTTTAAATGAGCAAAGCATTCTGAACTCTTAAGTCATCAGCTTCAGTCAAACATTTCTTCTCAGGTAATCCACATTTTAACAAAAGAAGCTAGGAGCAGGCATCCTGGCTTTTGTTAAGGGCAGAGGCAGCTTTTCTGCATTGCTACATGATCAGCTCGGACCGGGCTAATGGCTTTTGTGCCATTTCAAGTCCTTTGCAGTAATAAAAGTACATTTGAGGTACCATTTTTGTTCCAATTTTCTTCTCCATTGTTGTGATTAAACTCTATCCAAAAGCATCTTAGATAATGAGATTTATCTGGTTGATATCCCTAGATCACAGTCCATCCTTGTGGGAGCTTAGGGTGGAAACTCAAGCTAATAAATGAAGACAATACATGGGGAAACATTGCTTCCTACCTTTCTCGTTTGTCTAAGCTAGTTCTCTTCTGCAGGTCCACTTGCTTAGAGATATTGTCAACTCAGTGGAAGAGCCTTCCCACACTTTAAATCAATACAATTTCTCTCAGATGCAGCAATTAGATGTTCTCATCTATGCACACCCTCAACTGATGCTTCTTCAGATAACCCTAGGCAATGTCATGTGGACAGGTGAGGCTAATTAGGAAAAAGGCAATAATATACAAGGAGGTTTTAAAGATCGAAAGTAAATGTATTAATCACATCCAATCACTTAAACAGCCAAAGCCCAAACAGCAACTGGAAAACACAGAAATGTCAGGGAATGGAAAGAGGAAGGCCTCTAAGAACAATAAATAAAAAAAACTAAAACCAACTCTCCACAGAAACTTCTCAAACCAACGAAAACATAAGGAACTTTTAACATGAAATTTTCTAGATACAAAATTGTTGAAGGCCGATCATTTTCCAGAGGAACAATCAGATGATAATAAAACTAACAATATAGATTGCAGCACTCAAAAAATGAGACATAAAGACATAGCCTACAAATATAGACTATAATTTTATAAACAGAAATGGCAGGATTCTAATCAAAATCAAACTACCAGAAATCAATGACGATAACTCATCCAGTACACCACATTCTTTGGAGAGATTCACTTGAAGCCTTCTGAGGTTTTAATTTTGTAGAAGATATTGTGACTACTAAAAGGATATCATTCAGCCAGGCAATGGTGGCGCACGCCTTTAATCCCTGCACTCGCAGAGGCAGGTGGTTCTCTGTGAGTTTGAGACCAGTCTGGTCTACAGAGCTAGTTCCAGGACAGGCTCCAAAGCCAGAGAAGCCCTGTCTCGAAAAACCAAAAAATAAAAAAGAAAAAGAAAAAAAAATAAAAGGATATCATTCTATTATGATAAAGAATAGGATGTCTGTTAGGGTCACTTAGACAACATTTTGCTTACTATTGTTATGTCCAGGTGGCATGCAATTATTGAGGAGGGGGCAGACCACTAAAATCTATTAAACCAGAAGCAAAGTTGATTCCAGAAAAAAAGGAAAAAACCTCCATGGGGCACACAAAGCTTATCAGTTATATCTGATCACCACCTGAGATTGGATTTCTATATCAGTGGTGATGGGAGATTTACAAACTACCCTATTTATAGCAAGAAGCAAGCATTATGCATGAACAAAAGAATTTTTATAACCTTGAGGTAAAGCTCAGGTACTAATTGCTTTGTTTGTTGTTACCATTTCCAATAACAGGGTTTTTCAGTGAAACTAGGGTTTGCCTATTGTTTCTGTCTGCCACTTCCTGGTGTTCTTTATTGAAGTTCTGTAATCCCTTGATACTGACAGTTTTGCATGTCAAGAAAGGGTATGGGACAATGCACAACAAAAAAGTCATGTACATCCCTTAATTTAAAAGTTAACTCAGCATTTCTAAAAACTGAAAAATGCAGCTGTTCTAGAATTATTATACTTTCATGGCACACAGGTTGTGAGCCTATAATGGCCCCTTGAGCACCATGTTAGAGGTCTTTGACTGAGAAGTGGGTCTTTTGGCTGGTTGTAAATCATGGTTGTCTCATTTGTTATAGGAATGTACCTTAATGGCTTATTAATCTTGGTGAACAAACATTTGCATCTCATGATACTAATATCTAACAGGCATGGTTAGCATACTACTTATCTTTGGGGAATTTGGGATGCACCCCTCCCTTACTTAAATTCTACTGTGTGACTTAATGTCTCCTAAGAACTGGTAAATCCTTATACCATTAATGCTACTATCAATTATGCTCTACTTCAATTTAGCAGTGGAGTGCTACTCTACACAGGAGAAACCGTTTACAAGCTCCACAAAATTAACTACAAATGGATCCTAAACATAAATGTTAAAAGTGAAGAACTTCTGAAGATACTGTGGTCTCCGAGTTTGGAAAATATGGTGATATCTCTCCACATGCGGCAAAATAAGCACTACAGCCACCACCATTTGCAGCTGCCAATGCTCTGCTCAGTGCAGACAGAGCCCAGGCAGTGAAGTTATTCAGAGACTGCCATGGAGAGTTGCAAGGATCACTTAGGACTACTTACTTAGGATAAGGCAGGAACACACTAAACTCTTTGTCCACTGGCTCCCAACCAATCAGGGGAGGACTGTACAGATCAGCCGCACTCCTCAGCAGGTGGACAGTGGCCCCTGACCTGCCAAGCACAGCCACTGCAAACTCCCAGCACTCGGGAGCCAGAGGCAGGCGGATCTGAGTTCGAGTCCAGCCTGGTCTACAAGAGCTACTTCCAGGACAGGATCCAAAACCACAGGGAAACCTTGTCTCAAAAAACCAAAAATAAAAATAAAAATAAAAATAAAAACCGTGGGAAGAGCAGCCATGTGCATGAAGCCCAGCCACTTCTCCCCCCTGGGGACATTGGCCCCTTACTCACCTTGGCCCATCTGTGGAGAGCAACCCCTCATTCACCATGGTACAGCTGACAAACTCTCTCCCCACAAGGGAACCCAAGACACAGTGCACAAGAGAGACTGTGATTTCTTCAGGAAGCGATAAACCGGGAGTCCTTGCTCCCTGAAGAACCCATCCATTTGACTGGTGGAGGCTCTGATTGGTTAGTGAGGTCTGAGTGTCAGAATCAGGTGAGCAGAAGGTCCCAGCAATGGCTGCTAATCAGACCTATCCCAGATTGACTGTAGAACTAAGTCAAATTCAACAGCAAGTCTCTTGCTAATGTAAATCAATGGGTTGGGTTTTAAAAGGAAGTATACAAATTCAGAAAGGGGCTAATCAGACAATGTTGCACAAGAGAAACATTGGGTAAACCAAGAACATTTTAAACAAAGTCCACAGTGGTGTTGGAACTGATAACCATAGTTTTCACCCTTCTGTGAAAAGTCTTGGGTTCTGAGGACCCAGACCAGCAATGGAAGAGGTTGCTCAGCTTCCATGTAAAATGTTAGTCACTGAGTGCTGTAATCTAACACATGGAGTTGCATTCAATTGTCTGTTTCTCAAACATCTCAGCTGACTTAACTTTATCAATCAGGATTGTACATATCTGCATAGATCTGCTCATTGGAAACTGAATACTCAGTCGTTCAAGCTCCCCTCCCTAAATTGCACACCCACGGATTCTGTCTGTCTTCACTCACATGGAAGGAATTAATACATGCAGGGAAATTATAGAGAAAGTCACTCATCATGCCCCATCAGTCAGTCCTTCTTTAAAATGGAGACCCCTGCAGCTCACTGCCTTCAAGTTCAGACTGTGACCTGGCTATTATCTCTTCTCAGAGCAGTGTTCCTCCTCTTCTGGTCTGAATGGAGAAGCCAGGCTCCATAAACAAATCCTTTCTCTGTTCTGCAATGGACAGTCCACTATGTACTCAAACTGGCAATTTCAGAATGTTGTGGTGCTGCAGACATGCAATCCAAGGTTTAGAGTGTTTAGGCAAGAAGACAAGAAGGGCAATGCCTTGTGGGGCTACAGACAGGGTTCAAATAGACTTCAATCAACATAGGAGACCTTGACTCAAAATTTCTTTTCATAAAGACTAGAAATGCCAATGTTCTAGAATTAATATACCTTTATGGCACAACAGGACTTAATGGGGTTGTGACACTGGCATGGTCTCTTGAGCAGCATTAAAAGGATGGTTTTTTAATGGAGGAATGGGTGTTTCTGCTGTTTGTAACACAGGGCTGTCGCCTTTGTTTTGGGAATGCAGCTGGTTAATCCTAGGGAACAAACATTTATATCTTATACTAATCTCTAACATGTGCAGTTACCATACCATTAACCTTTGGAGGATTTGGGATGCAACTCTCCCTTATATAAATTCTACTTTGTGACGTAATATTTTCTAAGAATTTATACCATCAATCCTAGTCTTATCACAGTAACAGTGGAGTGCTACTCTATAAAGGAACTACTGTTTACAAGCTCCACAGAATTAACTACAGATGGATAGTAAACCTAAATGTTAAATGTTCAAAGTACAAAACTTCTGGAAGATACTAGAGGGACCAGGGCTCTCCGACCTTGGCAAATCTGTGTTACACGGGGCTGATTTCATAAAGGATATTTCAAAGCACAGTCCCGCTCCCTGTGCTCTGCACAGATGCAGTCAGGAGAGTGCCAGTCGGCCCAAGAGATACAAAGAACATGCAGGACCACTCAGATCATGCTGGAGCACACTGGCTGATGCAGGACCAGGCAAGAATATAAAGAAATCTGCATCTGATCACTAACTACCACATAGCCAGGGGAAGATGAACCACACTGGCTCTTGTAGCTCAGCACCAGAGAATTTATACATAAAAATCGTAAGATTATTCAGGAATTCCATGGGTACGATTCAGATAAAACTCTGACAATTACTGCCCTAAGCTTCACTGAGCTCAAGAGTATATTGCTGAGCTTCAAGACCTGACAGCCAGCCATCCAGAACTGTAAAATGTGTCATTGCACAATTTAGCCACATGGTGGCAGCACGCGTCTACTATACTGTCGCCCGGCAAGAGACTCAAAGAAGTAGGAGTCTGAGAAGACTAAAAGAAATAGTGACTAGGCAAAAATGCTACATTCAGGGAACAAACACTATAGAAGTCCATAGGACAATGAGAGGAACTGCATCCCAGGAAGCCTGTAGCCAGGTGATAAGGCTAAAAGAGAGACTGTTCACTCAGGCCTTATCACCACCTAAGACTCTCTCCACTGAAAGTCTAAGCTATGATGAAGAGAGCCTGGACCTTACAGCCCTCTCCTACTTATCACTTTTTCCTGTTTCTGGTCTGCCTGGTCCCACAGAAAACAAGAAATGCTTCTGTTTGGTTTTAATTTTCTGATCACCCAGATGTTTTAAATGAGCAAAGCATTCTGAACTCTTAAGTCATCAGCTTCAGTCAAACATTTCTTCTCAGGTAATCCACATTTTAACAAAAGAAGCTAGGAGCAGGCATCCTGGCTTTTGTTAAGGGCAGAGGCAGCTTTTCTGCATTGCTACATGATCAGCTCGGACCGGGCTAATGGCTTTTGTGCCATTTCAAGTCCTTTGCAGTAATAAAAGTACATTTGAGGTACCATTTTTGTTCCAATTTTCTTCTCCATTGTTGTGATTAAACTCTATCCAAAAGCATCTTAGATAATGAGATTTATCTGGTTGATATCCCTAGATCACAGTCCATCCTTGTGGGAGCTTAGGGTGGAAACTCAAGCTAATAAATGAAGACAATACATGGGGAAACATTGCTTCCTACCTTTCTCGTTTGTCTAAGCTAGTTCTCTTCTGCAGGTCCACTTGCTTAGAGATATTGTCAACTCAGTGGAAGAGCCTTCCCACACTTTAAATCAATACAATTTCTCTCAGATGCAGCAATTAGATGTTCTCATCTATGCACACCCTCAACTGATGCTTCTTCAGATAACCCTAGGCAATGTCATGTGGACAGGTGAGGCTAATTAGGAAAAAGGCAATAATATACAAGGAGGTTTTAAAGATCGAAAGTAAATGTATTAATCACATCCAATCACTTAAACAGCCAAAGCCCAAACAGCAACTGGAAAACACAGAAATGTCAGGGAATGGAAAGAGGAAGGCCTCTAAGAACAATAAATAAAAAAAACTAAAACCAACTCTCCACAGAAACTTCTCAAACCAACGAAAACATAAGGAACTTTTAACATGAAATTTTCTAGATACAAAATTGTTGAAGGCCGATCATTTTCCAGAGGAACAATCAGATGATAATAAAACTAACAATATAGATTGCAGCACTCAAAAAATGAGACATAAAGACATAGCCTACAAATATAGACTATAATTTTATAAACAGAAATGGCAGGATTCTAATCAAAATCAAACTACCAGAAATCAATGACGATAACTCATCCAGTACACCACATTCTTTGGAGAGATTCACTTGAAGCCTTCTGAGGTTTTAATTTTGTAGAAGATATTGTGACTACTAAAAGGATATCATTCAGCCAGGCAATGGTGGCGCACGCCTTTAATCCCTGCACTCGCAGAGGCAGGTGGTTCTCTGTGAGTTTGAGACCAGTCTGGTCTACAGAGCTAGTTCCAGGACAGGCTCCAAAGCCAGAGAAGCCCTGTCTCGAAAAACCAAAAAATAAAAAAGAAAAAGAAAAAAAAATAAAAGGATATCATTCTATTATGATAAAGAATAGGATGTCTGTTAGGGTCACTTAGACAACATTTTGCTTACTATTGTTATGTCCAGGTGGCATGCAATTATTGAGGAGGGGGCAGACCACTAAAATCTATTAAACCAGAAGCAAAGTTGATTCCAGAAAAAAAGGAAAAAACCTCCATGGGGCACACAAAGCTTATCAGTTATATCTGATCACCACCTGAGATTGGATTTCTATATCAGTGGTGATGGGAGATTTACAAACTACCCTATTTATAGCAAGAAGCAAGCATTATGCATGAACAAAAGAATTTTTATAACCTTGAGGTAAAGCTCAGGTACTAATTGCTTTGTTTGTTGTTACCATTTCCAATAACAGGGTTTTTCAGTGAAACTAGGGTTTGCCTATTGTTTCTGTCTGCCACTTCCTGGTGTTCTTTATTGAAGTTCTGTAATCCCTTGATACTGACAGTTTTGCATGTCAAGAAAGGGTATGGGACAATGCACAACAAAAAAGTCATGTACATCCCTTAATTTAAAAGTTAACTCAGCATTTCTAAAAACTGAAAAATGCAGCTGTTCTAGAATTATTATACTTTCATGGCACACAGGTTGTGAGCCTATAATGGCCCCTTGAGCACCATGTTAGAGGTCTTTGACTGAGAAGTGGGTCTTTTGGCTGGTTGTAAATCATGGTTGTCTCATTTGTTATAGGAATGTACCTTAATGGCTTATTAATCTTGGTGAACAAACATTTGCATCTCATGATACTAATATCTAACAGGCATGGTTAGCATACTACTTATCTTTGGGGAATTTGGGATGCACCCCTCCCTTACTTAAATTCTACTGTGTGACTTAATGTCTCCTAAGAACTGGTAAATCCTTATACCATTAATGCTACTATCAATTATGCTCTACTTCAATTTAGCAGTGGAGTGCTACTCTACACAGGAGAAACCGTTTACAAGCTCCACAAAATTAACTACAAATGGATCCTAAACATAAATGTTAAAAGTGAAGAACTTCTGAAGATACTGTGGTCTCCGAGTTTGGAAAATATGGTGATATCTCTCCACATGCGGCAAAATAAGCACTACAGCCACCACCATTTGCAGCTGCCAATGCTCTGCTCAGTGCAGACAGAGCCCAGGCAGTGAAGTTATTCAGAGACTGCCATGGAGAGTTGCAAGGATCACTTAGGACTACTTACTTAGGATAAGGCAGGAACACACTAAACTCTTTGTCCACTGGCTCCCAACCAATCAGGGGAGGACTGTACAGATCAGCCGCACTCCTCAGCAGGTGGACAGTGGCCCCTGACCTGCCAAGCACAGCCACTGCAAACTCCCAGCACTCGGGAGCCAGAGGCAGGCGGATCTGAGTTCGAGTCCAGCCTGGTCTACAAGAGCTACTTCCAGGACAGGATCCAAAACCACAGGGAAACCTTGTCTCAAAAAACCAAAAATAAAAATAAAAATAAAAATAAAAACCGTGGGAAGAGCAGCCATGTGCATGAAGCCCAGCCACTTCTCCCCCCTGGGGACATTGGCCCCTTACTCACCTTGGCCCATCTGTGGAGAGCAACCCCTCATTCACCATGGTACAGCTGACAAACTCTCTCCCCACAAGGGAACCCAAGACACAGTGCACAAGAGAGACTGTGATTTCTTCAGGAAGCGATAAACCGGGAGTCCTTGCTCCCTGAAGAACCCATCCATTTGACTGGTGGAGGCTCTGATTGGTTAGTGAGGTCTGAGTGTCAGAATCAGGTGAGCAGAAGGTCCCAGCAATGGCTGCTAATCAGACCTATCCCAGATTGACTGTAGAACTAAGTCAAATTCAACAGCAAGTCTCTTGCTAATGTAAATCAATGGTTGGGTTTTAAAAGGAAGTATACAAATTCAGAAAGGGGCTAATCAGACAATGTTGCACAAGAGAAACATTGGGTAAACCAAGAACATTTTAAACAAAGTCCACAGTGGTGTTGGAACTGATAACCATAGTTTTCACCCTTCTGTGAAAAGTCTTGGGTTCTGAGGACCCAGACCAGCAATGGAAGAGGTTGCTCAGCTTCCATGTAAAATGTTAGTCACTGAGTGCTGTAATCTAACACATGGAGTTGCATTCAATTGTCTGTTTCTCAAACATCTCAGCTGACTTAACTTTATCAATCAGGATTGTACATATCTGCATAGATCTGCTCATTGGAAACTGAATACTCAGTCGTTCAAGCTCCCCTCCCTAAATTGCACACCCACGGATTCTGTCTGTCTTCACTCACATGGAAGGAATTAATACATGCAGGGAAATTATAGAGAAAGTCACTCATCATGCCCCATCAGTCAGTCCTTCTTTAAAATGGAGACCCCTGCAGCTCACTGCCTTCAAGTTCAGACTGTGACCTGGCTATTATCTCTTCTCAGAGCAGTGTTCCTCCTCTTCTGGTCTGAATGGAGAAGCCAGGCTCCATAAACAAATCCTTTCTCTGTTCTGCAATGGACAGTCCACTATGTACTCAAACTGGCAATTTCAGAATGTTGTGGTGCTGCAGACATGCAATCCAAGGTTTAGAGTGTTTAGGCAAGAAGACAAGAAGGGCAATGCCTTGTGGGGCTACAGACAGGGTTCAAATAGACTTCAATCAACATAGGAGACCTTGACTCAAAATTTCTTTTCATAAAGACTAGAAATGCCAATGTTCTAGAATTAATATACCTTTATGGCACAACAGGACTTAATGGGGTTGTGACACTGGCATGGTCTCTTGAGCAGCATTAAAAGGATGGTTTTTTAATGGAGGAATGGGTGTTTCTGCTGTTTGTAACACAGGGCTGTCGCCTTTGTTTTGGGAATGCAGCTGGTTAATCCTAGGGAACAAACATTTATATCTTATACTAATCTCTAACATGTGCAGTTACCATACCATTAACCTTTGGAGGATTTGGGATGCAACTCTCCCTTATATAAATTCTACTTTGTGACGTAATATTTTCTAAGAATTTATACCATCAATCCTAGTCTTATCACAGTAACAGTGGAGTGCTACTCTATAAAGGAACTACTGTTTACAAGCTCCACAGAATTAACTACAGATGGATAGTAAACCTAAATGTTAAATGTTCAAAGTACAAAACTTCTGGAAGATACTAGAGGGACCAGGGCTCTCCGACCTTGGCAAATCTGTGTTACACGGGGCTGATTTCATAAAGGATATTTCAAAGCACAGTCCCGCTCCCTGTGCTCTGCACAGATGCAGTCAGGAGAGTGCCAGTCGGCCCAAGAGATACAAAGAACATGCAGGACCACTCAGATCATGCTGGAGCACACTGGCTGATGCAGGACCAGGCAAGAATATAAAGAAATCTGCATCTGATCACTAACTACCACATAGCCAGGGAAGATGAACCACACTGGCTCTTGTAGCTCAGCACCAGAGAATTTATACATAAAAATCGTAAGATTATTCAGGAATTCCATGGGTACGATTCAGATAAAACTCTGACAATTACTGCCCTAAGCTTCACTGAGCTCAAGAGTATATTGCTGAGCTTCAAGACCTGACAGCCAGCCATCCAGAACTGTAAAATGTGTCATTGCACAATTTAGCCACATGGTGGCAGA
>NW_027460910.1:0-7500 GCF_037038515.1 Microtus pennsylvanicus
TTATTTGTGGTTGTTCAACATAAGGTTTCGTTGTGTACCCTTGTATGCCCTGGGACTCACTTTGTAGACAAGACTGGCCTCAGACTCACGGAGAGTCATCTGCCTCTGCCTCCTAGTGCTGAGATTAAAGGCATGCACTAAACACCTTTTCTATATATTTATTTTCCTAATAATTTATTTATTTTCATTTTATTGGCATTGGTGTTTTGCCTGCATGTATGTCTATCTGAGGGTGTCCGATCTTGGAGTTACCGACAGCTGTTGACTGCCATGTGGGTGGTAAGGAATTGAACCTGGGTCCTCTGGAAGAGCAGTCAGAACTCTTAACCACAGAGCCATCTCTCCAGGCCCCACCTTTTTTTTGAAAACAGGGTTTCTCTGTGTCACTTTGCCTGGCCTTGAATCTCAATCTGCAGAACAAGGGAGCCTTAAACTCACAGTGATCTGCCTGCCTTGGTCTCCCTGATCTTGGAGGTGTTTTTATCATCTCTCTGTCTGGCTATCTAGCTATCTATCCATCTATTTATTTATTTATTTATTTATTTATTTATTTATTTATTTTTTTGTTTGTTTTCTGAGACAGGATTTCTCTCTAGCTTTGGAGTCTGTCCTGGATCCAGACCTGGTCACAGCTGTACCTGGAAACAAACCAAAACAAAAACAAAGCAAAGCAAAGCAAAAGCCAGGCAGGACTGTATGGTTGACCTTCCCTTTTCCCCTCCCCCATGGGCTCCTCAGAGGCGGTGCGGCCTCCTGCAGGGGAATCCACAGAGCCTCTGCCCAAGGCTCTCCAGGGAACCCACTCTCTCCCTTTCCCGCAGCCCCAGGGCTGCCGGCCACATCTATCTCAGGCGTAGGTGGCGGGCACTCTGGCTATCCGGGACGTGACAGACACAGATACATAGAAGCAGGGAGGAACGGTGCCCACTCTCTCACTAGATGCAGGCATGCAGGAGGAACAATGAAAGAATGAGAACTGGAGAGATGGAATTTCTGGAATGTCCAGAAACCACATGGTGGGGATCTAGTGACCTCTTCTGGTGACAGGGAGTACAGCAGAGATTTGGGTTCTTGTGCTCCTGAGACCTACCCCAATTTAATAGTGACATTATCCTATCATACCCTATATATCACGTATAGGCTTGCTTGATATCACACACATACACTGCCTGCATTTCTGCCTGACCCCTGTGAGAGAGCCTGGTACCTTCAGAAGACAGAAGATGGGGTGTGGGTCTGTCTGTCTGTCTATCTGTCCATCTATTCTTCCATAAAGTATTTATTCCTTTTTTGTTTGTTTTGTGACAGGGTTTCTCTCTAGTTCTCTCTAATTGAGTCAGTCCTGGAACTAGCTCTTGGAGACCAGAACGAGTGCTGGAATTAAAGGCGTGTCCCACCATTACCTGGTTAGAAGTCTTTTTAAAAAGTAGGCAATCAGAGCTACAAATTTCCTCATAGGACTGATTTTACTGTGTGCCAGGGTTTGTGTAGGGTTTTGCTTTCATTTTCTTGAGTGAATCTCCCCCCCCCCCCCCCCGTCTCTCTTATTCTAGAGCTCTGTTTTGTCTTCCATGAGCTCTGAGGGGCACTTGGCTTGAGTGTGATACACACACAGACTTACTATTAAGGAAAGTTCAAGATCAAGATCCTTTCCTAACTCTGTGACCTTGCAACAGAGAAGTTTCAAGGGGTGTGAAGGGTGTGCCTACTGACACTGGAATTCATTTGATCTGCTAGGCAGCAAATGCTATGGATTGTGTATGTGTGTGTCTCTGTTAGTTTAGGTGTCTTTCCAGTCAACGTTGGTGTAATTACCGTGCGTCTGTATATTCAGTGCTGTGATCCTTTCAAATGGTTGTGAAGGGAGCCCTAGCCTAGGAATGACTTCAGTGACGCGTTATTTTCCTTTCCTAACTCTGTGACTTTGCAACAGAGAAGTTTCAAAGGGTGTGAAGGGTGTGCCTACAGCTCCACTGGCCTTCCTTGACGTGTACAGCTGTTGCCTTTCCTGTCAACATTCTTGTTGGAGTTGGGAAATTGCTGATTTGAACTCAGCTAATTTCATGGAATAGCCAGCCCTGGCTGTCCCTGAACTCATTTTTATAGACCAGGCTGTCCTTTTGGTGACTTTCTATTTTTTTTTTTCTTCCTCTTATTTTTCTATCTGCAGTCAACAGGACTGTGCACCTGTATATTCACTGCTCTGATCCTTCTCTCCCTTCCTTCCTTCCTTCCTTCCTTCCTTCCTTCCTTCCTTCCTTTCTTCCTTTCTTTCATATGTCTGCCCACTCACGAAAACCCAAAAATTTCTAGCCTCCCAACGCAATTAACAATAACTAAAATTTTAGTAAACTGGCATTTCAAAAAGGCAGGCAGGCAGGCAGGCAGGCCTGGATGGTGGTTGTGAAGGGAGCCCTGGCCTAGTCATATCCTCTGCCATGACTGTAACTCAGGAGCTCTAAAGGGTCTGGGAAGCTGCTTTCATGCTTCTGCTGCTGGGCATTTATTTATTTATTTATTTATTTATTTATTTATTTATTTATTTATTTATCTGGCTTATGTGGGAGGGGAAGGGAAAGCCAAAGCCTTGTCCTATGGGCTCCACGCTCTCAGTAGTGTCTCATAAACTCGAGTGTGAGGGCCCATGTCTGTCATGTCAGCAGCACTCAGAAACTGAAAACACGAGGATCGGGAGATCATCTTCAGCAACTCAGCAAGTGCGAACCATCGTGGTGGGGAAACAGACCCTCTCCAAGAAATGACTAAAGTGACCTGTTTATTTTTTCTGTTCTAAGTGAAAATGTTCACAACACATCACTATGACGATATTATTCCCGGAAATGAAATCCGAGTGGGATTTTTGAAACACTATTTTTATTTCATTATTATTATTGTTTTTTTTTTGTTTTGTTTTAAAAAAAACTATTCCACGTCTGTTTTAATTTTCTCTGACTCGGTATTTAGTCTGAGAAGTGTGGGCTGAGGGCGTGGGGAGTGGGGTGAAGAAAAAGAACCGCAAGCAAGCAAGCAAGCAAGCAAGCAAGCAAGCAAGCAAGCAAGCAAGCAAGCAGTGGCCATGGTGAAAGGAGACCTTAGATGGCAGGGAACTGCCGTTGCCGCCTCCTTCCCTCCCTTCCTCCCTCGGTCCCTCGGTCCCCCTCGGTCCCCCTCGGTCCCCCTCGGTCCCTCCCTCTCACCATGCCCTAATGGTTGCAGAAGCCCCTGGCCCATCTAGTCCTGTCACCGATCTGTCAGACACGCTCTTTGTTTCCCCGTGAGCGAGCGATCGATTCGCCTGCTTTCCTAGCTGCCTGTGGTCTCGGTCGTACTTTCGTTTTCGTAGCCCCGAATGTCCAGCCCGGCCCGCCGTTCACCGTGTTCGGGGGTGGGATGGGGAGGGGTGGGGGAACCGACAGGGGAGTTCCCTGTCCTGTTGTGGGCCCGTGCCACCTCCGGGCGTGAGCGTGGAAGGACGCTGTCACGCCAGAGAAGGTGAAGACGCCGCCGCCGCGGTCGCGGCCGAACGAGCGAGCGAGCGAGCGATCTATGGCGGTCGGTTGTCGGGCGCCCCCTAGCGGTGGCCTTTTTCTGCAACGCTCCTGGTCCTCGGTCGTTGACGAGGACGGGGCGAAATGGCTTTTGTGAGGCGGAAAGAATGACGAGAGTCCCGGCCCGGCAGGCGGGTGTGTCCCGGAGTCGGTGTCGTGCTTGGGGACGGTCTCTGTGTAGGAGGTTGTGCCGGAAGAGTCACCCATGGGTGTGTGCGTTGGGGATGGAACCCAGTGACGGGACCAGCTGGAGAGGGTGCTGGGAGACTTGAGCGGGTCGACCAGAAGGCTTCAGTCGTTCGCGTACTCCCGCTAGGTGTCGGGTCCACCCGGGCACAGGATCGGTGAAATACCTCGGCTTTAAAAGTTGCTTTTCCCTTTCTTTTTCTCTCTTCTAAAGAGCCCTGGGACCCGGCGACCCGAGGCCGAGAGGAGGCGATGGTTGATCCCGGCTTCCCCGCTGCCCCGTCACGGACTCGTTGGGGTCTCGGACCTTTTTTTTTTTTTTTTTTTTTTTCCTTCCTCTTGCCAGGAACCCTCGGTCCTCAGCAGCGGCGGGCCTTGCCATCCTGAGGCCGAGAGGAGGCCGTGGTCCCGGCTTTCTCGCCTCCCTGTTCCGGACTCTCGGAGCTTTTTTATTTTCTTCCTCTTGCCAGGAACCCTCGGTCCTCAGCGGCGGGCCTTGCCATGCTGAGGCCGAGAGGAGGCCGTGGTCCCGGCTTCCTCGCCTCCCTGGTCCGGACTCTCGGAGCTTTTTTATTAATATTCTTCCTCTTGCCAGGAACCCTCGGTCCTCAGCGGCGGGCCTTGCCATGCTGAGGCCGAGAGGAGGCCGTGGTCCCATCTTTCTCGCCTCCCTGGTCCGGACTCGTTGGTGTCTCGGAGCTCTCCCCCGCCCCTTTCTCCTGCCCTCGGTCTTGCGAGAGCCCAGCGGCGGGCCTCGTGTTCTCGAGGCCGAGAGGAGGTGGTGGTCCCGGCTCCCCTGTTCACTGGTCCCCGGTTTCTTGGACTCGAGATCCCCCCCCCCAAGTTTTTCTTCTTGCCCTTCTCCATCCCTAGCGGCTGGTCGCAGGGTCCTCGGCCGGGAGGAGGCTGGGCGCCCGGCTTTCTGGCATGTCCACCTCGCTCTCTCGGTCCTTTCATGGTTATGAGGTCGACCAGTTGTTCCTTTGAGGGTCGGTTCTCTTGTTTATGGGGACATTTTTGGGACATTTCACCCAGCCTCACTTTCAGGAGTTCTGTGTGGTCTGTGAATGACTCCCCGTACCTGTTGCCATTCTTCTAATAATTGCTATCTGTCCTTATTGTACCTGCAGATAGGTGCTGACACGCTGTCCTTTAATTGGGTGACATTAAAGGACGCTAGGTGGCGGTCTCTCTTCCGAGCCTCACTGGGTGTTATTTTCCCCCGTCTAGCCCAGCCCGCGTCTCGCTGCTGTGCTTTCCCGTGAGGCTTTTTGAGATGACCGGCTTCCTTGCAAAAGCCCGTGGTGAAGCGTGTCAGGCGTCCCCGCTTCGTGGTTTGTCACCCGTTCTGTTTGGATGGTGGGACCCGTCTCTCGATGCTGCTCCCTTACCGTCCCGGTGCTTTTTTTTTTTTTTTCTTTTTTTTTTGCGGGCGGGGACCAGGTTGTGGAGCTCCCGAGTCTCCTCCATGGTCCTCTGCTCCCGTGTGCCTCCCGAGCGCACCGGTTTTTTTTTTTTATCCCCCCTCCCAGCTTGTGGAGCTCCCGAGTCTCCATGAGTCCTTTTTGGGTTGAGGGTGGCCCGGCCCTTCTGCTGCCTCATGTTATGTGCCTCCCGAGTGCACTCCTCTTTAATTGGATTCCCTGTTGACCCCCCACCGCTCTTTTTTGGTGTGGAGGTGTGAAGGGTTTTCTTTTTTTTTTTTTTTTTTTTTTCTGTGGCATGTGTTGGGTCTGTGGTTGATCTCTCGCTCGATTCTTCCCGGTTCTGCTTTGTTGATCGATGTGGTGCGCTTGCCCTGTGTTCATTCGGGCCGGAGGCCTAAGCCGCGCCAGGCGAGGGACGGACATTCATGGCGAATGGCGGCCGCTCTTCTCGTTCTGCCAGCGGGCCCCTCGTCTCTCCTCCCCACCTTTACCGGTGGTGTGTGGAAGGCAGGGGTGCGGTTATCCGACCCGAGCCCTGTGAAAGCCCCCCCGCACTCCTCGCTGTGGTTCGTGGGGGTTCCTGTGAGGCGCGCCGGGTGCTTTGTTCCCCGTCGCGCGTTTCGCTATGCCCACCGCGTGTGGGTCTGTTTGGCCCTCCTCCCTCCGAGCCGGGGGAGGGTCGGCTGATTGCCGCGTTACGTGCCCCTCCCGACCGGGCTCGTGTGCACGCGCCTTGCTTGTGATCCTCGTGGTGCTCCTGGAGCGTTCCAGGCCGATCTTCAGAGTTGCCCGGTTCTGAGCGGCGGCGGCGTTTCCCGGTTCTCTGACGTGTATGCCTCCTGTGTGCGGTACGGCCATTAGCGGTGTTCCTCTGCGAGGTGTGTGATCCCGAGGATCAAGAAAAAAAGGGGGTCGAGGCGAGCGGGTAAGAGAGGCTCGCTGCGGTAAGATGGCTCTCTCACGGCCGTCTCGTGAGATCGGGCGAGCGGCCCACCACGCGCTGCCTTCTCCCGTAGGCGGTGAGCCGTTGGGTGGTGTTGAGCGGTCGCGGCCGGCCTTTTTAATTTTCTTCTCACCGTTAAAGGTGGTCCGTCGGTGACGGACTGAGAATTGCCTCCCCGCCTGGTGCAGACCCGGTGGGTGTTGCCGCGGAGGCAGGCCTGGCTCTCGGGGGACCTCTTGTGTAGTATGCTTTTTCTCGGTCCGGTCCCCCGTGTCCGCGAACGCTCAAGAGTACGCCCCGGAAAGGAAGAAAAATCCTTACCGATACCGCAGACCCCCCCGCCTCGCCGCGCTCGAGATCATCGAGTGGTGTGTGTGTCGCTTCCCCTGCTCTTGCGCTGCCGCGACCGGAGGCTCGTCGGGCCGGGTCCGTCCCGCCTGCCCTCAGTGAGAAAAAGTGCCTTCTCTAGCGATCCGATGGAGAGAGGGTGTGCTTGGGGTCGCCCCGGCACGCCCCGACCGCCCGATGCGCGTAGCTTCGGCCGGGTGCCCCTCGCCGCGTCCCGTCTTTGGGGGGGGAAACCCGAGCGTTTGTGTCACCCGCTGCGGCCCGCGCCTCCTCGCTCCGAGTCCGGGGAGGAACCACGCGGGGCAAGAGAGCGTGTCGTGGACTCGGCTGGCGTGCCGTGTCGGAGCCTGGGACGTGTTACCCGTGGCGGGGAAAGAAGGGGGCGCGTGCGCGCACGCCCGAGTGCCGCGGGACCCCGATTCCCCCGCTCCCCCGAGGGTGCGTACGCGCCTCGGTCGGGGCGCGGAGCCGAGCGGGAAGAGCGGGGCTGGGTGGCGGTGGGCTCCCGGGCCCCACCCGTCCACCGTCCGTGCCCGCCGCGAGCGGTCCCTCCCGCGCTTCCCCGTCTTTGCCGTTCCCGCGGACCGCGGCCTCGTCGCGCGCGTCGCGTGCGTGCGTCGCTCGTGTTGTGTGCCGTGTGGAGGTCGCCTCGCTCCCCCTCCCCGGCAGCGTTCCCACGGTTGGGGAGCAGCGGTTGGCCCGTCCCTCCTCGGGGTCGGGGATCCGGTTCTGGCTTTGCGGGGTCGTGACCTCTCTCTCGGGTGCGGCCTTTGGAGAGAACGGCGGTCGGTCGTCTCCCGGCGCGTCGCCGGACGCGTCGGGGCCCGTCGCCGCCGGAGGGCCTTCCTTCGGCGTCGGCGGGCGCGTCTGTCTCGGCGGTGGGTCCGTGCGAGAGGGTGCGAGAGGCAGGCTCTGCGCGTTTCGGGAACCTCGCGAGGGAAAAGGAGGCTTAGCGGACGTCCGTCGTCTGCGGCGTGGCGGTGGGTCCGCCGGCCGAGGTGCGTCTGGGGACTCTTCCGGCCCCGTCGTCGTCGTCCTCCGGGAAGGC
>NW_027460910.1:20000-42500 GCF_037038515.1 Microtus pennsylvanicus
GGGCCCTTGAAACTGTGGTTTCACGTCTTACTAGAAAGCTCCCTCTTTAGGGAAGGGAAAGTCATCGTGATATCTTACTCTTTTCCCAAGGATACCCTACCTACCCTTCTGATCATTCTTACTGAATTAAGTCTTCCACTGCAAATAAATAAATACATAAATAAATAAATAAATAAATAAATAAATAAATAAATAAATAAATAAATGAAGTGGGTGAGTGAGTGAGTGAGTAAGTAAGTAAGCAAATACGTGGATGGATGAACAAATAAATACAAAGTTTGCTGTTGTTGACTGACTTTTGATTTCATAATGAATCTCTCTCTCTCTCTCTCTCTCTCTCTCTCTCTCTCTCTCTCACACACACACACACACACACACACACACACACACACACACACACTAAATATACAATAAAAGGAAGCATAACACCTTCACTCAGGGGGCAGAGTGAACTCTGAAAGTTTTCCAGGCAGGGGGGGGGGGGGAGACAGAATATAAGAACAAAATGAGAAACAAGGAAAAATAGTGTTGGCTGGCTGGCTGGCCGGCTGGCCGGCTTTCAGTTCCCTGACAGAAATGAGCACATTGTGGAGGAAACACAAAGCTGTTACACTATGTGGGTGTGATGAGGAGAGATTGTGAGTGAGTGTCCTGTCAGAACAAAGTTAGTCCCATAGTTGATGAAATTCATTATCCCAAAACTTCAGCAGAATATATCCCAAGTTTGCAAATGTGTGATCAGCTTGTGACAGGTTGGGCTGGAGATGCTGAGAACTGGGGAGCCCTCAATGCAAGAGCAGACACTCATTCCCATGAAGAGGGAGAGAGGGAGGGAGGGATCATTCATTCCTATACTCAAGTTTAAAGAAAGATGAGTGGCTATTTATGGAGAGACCACTCACAGATATGAAAAATCATTTCCTAAAAATCAAATTTCTCAGTCAGTATGCAACTGCTATGGTGCTTCTCCTAGATAGAGCAAAACACACAAACAAACAAACTGATTCCTTGATCTAGAGCCACAGTGCACATGCTGTGGAAAAGGGGACATGGCCAACTTGAATCACAATATTCATCAGAGCATGAAAAGAGCGTAAAAAGGACACAGAGGAGAGATAATTGTGGTCCTTCCTTCCTCCCTCCCTCCCTCCCTCCTTCCCTCAGGAAGTGACTGACAGATGAGACTTTGTCCAAGCAGGTTCTGTCTGAAATACCAGATTTGAGTTTCCCCCTCTGTGGGGGTATTAGTTAATCAGTCCTCCCTTCTTTCTGTAGGAAGGTGGTGCATGTCTCTCAGAACTTACCTGGTTTCCTCTGCACAAGGTGAACCAGGGAAAAGCTTTCTAAGCCTTATTCAGACCTATAGAGGCTGCGCTGTGTGTGACTTCAGAGACCTCAGGGAGTATAGGGGTGGGTGGGTGGGTGCTTGATGCTTCAGACTCATGTCATTGAAGGACATAACATAGTCTGGATTCACAGAGATTCACAACACAGAGCCATTGTCACTTACTAACAGCTCAGGACACCCAGAGCTAACAAGAAATTGCAGTCTCAGCCGGGCTTTAATCACAGCACACACACAGATCTCTGTGAATTCAAAGATGGCCTGATTTACAGAGTGAGTTTTAGGACAGCCCAAGATACACAAAGAAACCCTTTCTTGAAAAACAAAGCAAAACAGCAAAAGAAAGAAAGAAAAGGAAAAAGAAAAAAATGGCAGTCTCTTTCCACTCTCTCCTCCATTGACCATGGTGTCACTCAAAACTGGGAAGCCAGAAACCTTAGGGGGGTCACAGGAGTCGGACTGACTGCAGCACTTGATGCCTCAACCCTGCTAATGGCTGTGATATAAGGCATGGTAAAATACGGGCTTTGGCAGAGCGCTACTCCCCTACTCCCCTTTCTCTATTATTATTGCTACACAACGAAAAGGACCGGGGGGGGGGGGGGGATGATGTGCAGTCAGTGCTGGTATTGAAATCTCACTGACTCCTTCCGCACTCCTTGTCAATTCCCGACTTTGTCAAATCAACTATCGTGAATCTTTGATGTGGGTTGGCCCTTTAGGAACTCAGAGAAACAAGACAGACAGACCTGTTTCATCCCAGAAACCTCCCAGTTCCTGAGCCCTAGCCCTGGAAGTCTCAAAGCCATCACATCCAGAAATCTCTCTAGTCCCTGCTAGTGGTGAACTCACTTCGTCTTCCCCAGGACCACTAATTATTTCTCCATGTTTTCCTGTGAGATCTGAGGCCAGCTTTCTTCTTCCTCCCTCTGGCCTCTCCACGAACGATCTCCATTCTCTAGACAACATGTCTAGAACCGAGTCTTATAGGCACCGAGAGAGTGTGTCTTGAGGGCAGTTGGCGTTTCTAGGACACGAGTGACATCACAAAATTCCGAGAGCTCTCTGGGATACCGTGGAATTTCCAGAGAAGGGACAGCTGATGTCGTGAGGCACGGCCTTTACCTCCTTGCTGATATTTCTCCCCGAACCGACCAACCGGAACCTGAGGTTTCCTTTCCAGGAGTCTCTCCTGCGACACAGAGGGAGCCATTCAGGATTTCCTCCTTCCAAAACCAGAAATTTCTCTCTGCTTCATTAATATCTTCTCACTACTTCCTGAACCCATGGGGAGTTAGTGAGTTGAACACTCACTTTTTTCATGAATGACCCTTCCTCCCTCTCCTGAACATCTCATATTACTGATTCATACTCAGTAAAACAGTAATATGAGAAATTAGGCCAGGAGGACACGGAAGATGAGGGTTGAGTCTTCTGAAGTGAACAAGCACTTAGGGAAGGCTAAACTTAAGGGAATTTGACTCTGAGTGGCAAGACATGAATAGCTGCTGCCAAGGCACAGATACAGGCACCAACTGGGCCCTCGGCATCCTCCTGCATCATCAGAGCTGTGTGAGGGGCCGTGTTCAAAAGGAGAGGGCATTTTTGAGGACAGCACTGTTTTCTTTTTCTTCTTTCTTTCTTTCTTTCTTTCTTTCTTTCTTTCTTTCTTTCTTTTTCGAGACAGGGTTGTTCTGTAGGTTTTTTTTTTTTTTTGGAGCCTGTCCTGGAACTAGCTCTTGTAGACCAGGCTGGTCTTGAACTCACATGCTTTCTTTTTTTTTCTATTGGATATTTTTGGCTTCTTTATCAAAGATCAGGTGTTCGAAGATGTGTGGATCGATATCCGGGTCTTCTATTTGGTTCCATTGGTCCTCCTGTCTGTTCTTATGCCAGGACCAGGCTGTTTTCAGAACTGTAGCTTACAGAGTGTTCTTGCAGGTGGGGCACAGAAGAGGTTAATTACGGTACCTTAGTTCTTCTGCTTTTCTAGCAGACCGGAGCCCAGCTGACAGGAATCCAGTAGAGATGGTGTCAAGGTTCACACTGACACTAACAGCTGTAACTTGAGCAGGATTTGTGATCCAGATGAAATTTGCAATGAATTGCAGCAAATCTGTGACACTCTAACTTGCTCAGGCTCAGTATCTGAACATACAGATGTTTGCAATGATCACTGGCTTCAGGATTTTTGTTGTTGTTGTTGTTGTTGTTGTTGTTGTTGTTGTTGTTGTTTTGTTTTGTTTTTCCATGAGACAGGGTTTCCCTGTAGCTGAAGTTTAACGGCCTGGTGTTTTTGTGACTTACTGCTTCAAAGAACTTCTCCATTTCTTTATCCCTAAGGGAAAAGAAATATAATCACTAAATACTTCTTAAAAACCATTCTTCCTTGAAATATATAGACCACTGAGAATAATCCTTGACAGAATGGGAATACAAAAGCCTTATCAAACCACTTTAAGATTCAATTGAACAGAAAACATGTTGTTCTGTACTGAAGCTCTGAGGTCCCATCTTATGAATAGGCTGTTTAGGACCAACTTACTTGAAGACATCTGGACAGAAGCTGTGTAATGACATTCCTCCTAAGACTCACTTCCAAGTTTTAGCACTTTGGAGATAATACACATTTAAGCATAAGGGTGCCTACCCATTTTCTCATTCAAGTAATGTTCTCATCATTCAGTGATTTCTCCTCCCTTTTTCTTTTGGGGAGTGGCATGATTAGATCAGGAAAAGAAGGATGTGTGTGGCAAGTTGGTGCCCACTCAGAGTCACCCACACATTTGAGGACAGAACAGAGAAACAAGATCGGCGGGGGGGGGGGGGGGGGGGGGGCGGGAGAATTCTGCTGAATGAAATTAGAGTTATGGATGGGCTGCCAGCTATCTCGTGGCTTCTGTAAGTACAGGAACTCAACAAAGACAGAGACATGCCAGACAGGAGGTTTTGGTAAAAATCTGAACTGAACTGAATAGAAACTGGCTATTACGTATTAGTGTTTTCAGAGTTATGTCTGAGGAACCTTCTACTTAAAAGAAATAAAACCAAATCCTTTCAAACATCCAGGTGTCCTCTGAGGGGGCATGGAAAACAAAACAAAACAAAACAAAAAGATAAGAGGGATTTTAGTTGTTCCAAAAACCATCAGGAACAAAACTTCCCCAGGAGAATAGCAAGAGTTCATTGGGCAACTGTCCGTCTCCTGTTGCATCGTTTCAAGTTTTTCTAACTTGAGACTGGATGGTGTCAGCTGTAAGATTTTCATCTTTTGTGCTTGAATTCACTCATTGCAAAAAAAAAAAAAAAAACAAAACAAACCCTTATTTATTTTTTTATTTCACATTTTAACTTGATTTTTTTTCTTTTTATGAGACAGGAATTGGCTTTTTATTTATGCTCCAGACAATCTATCTCACTACATGGCCCAGGACTTCTTCTTTCTGAACACTTCTTCTGCAAATAAAATCTTTTTTTTTTAAATTATTTATTTATTTATTTATTTATTATGTATACAGCATTCCTTCCATGCATGACTGCAGGCCAGAAGACCCCATTACAGATGGTTGTGAGCCACCATATCGTTGCTAGTAATTGAACTCAGGACCTTTGGAAGAACAGTCAGTGCTCTTAACCTCTGAGCCATATCTACAGCCCCTGAAAATATAATCTTAAAAGAAAAAGTAAAATTAAAATGAATGGCCTGGCATTAACAAAGACAAAAAAAAAAAAAAAAAAGAAAAAGAAAAAGAAAAAGAAAAAAACCCCTGCATTTTCTTGCTTGCTTTTTTTTTTTTTCTCTTCTTTTATTATTTTTTGAGGCACGGTTTCTCTGTGTAACAGCCCTAGCTGTCCTGGAACTCAGTTTATAGACCAGGCTGTCTTGTTGGTAACGTTCTCTTTTTATTCTTATTTCCTATCTGTAAATCCACATTCTCTCTCTCTCTCTCTCTCTCTCTCTCTCTCTCTCTCTCTCTCTCTCTCTCTCTCTCGCTTTCTCTCTCTCTCAATTTATTTATTTTTTTGTTTGGTTTTGTGTTTTGCTTTATGAGACAGGGTTTCTCTGCTGCTTTGGAGACTGTTCTTGGAACTAGCTCCTTTCTTGTAGACCAGGCTGGCCTAAAACTTCCAGAGATCCTGCCTCTGCCAGATATGGAGTCAGTGCTCTTGAATGCCTTCATCTGGTGAGGTCAAAATATACCCCCCCCACACACACACCAAACACAAACACAGGCACAGGCACACCCAGAGACACATAAATAAACTTTTCAATTAAGAGCCTGGAGAGCTAGTTTGGCGGCTCTTCCTGAGAAATTGGGGTCAATTCCCAGCACCTGCATGGTTAAATAAATCATAAAAAAAATTCTTTAAGAAATTGAAATTAAACTACACAACTGGAAACACTGTCTCAAATAAAAGGAAAATAAAATGTAAAAGAGTGCAGTGCTAAGTGCAGTTATGAAAATGTTTGGAAATATGACACCTTCCCTGTCTCCCCCACATACACAGGCACACCGAGAGAGGTTTAAATAAAATTTGAAATTGGCTGGGCAGTGGTGGTGGCACATGCCTTTATTCCCAGCACACATGGGGCAGAGGCAGGTGAATTTCTTGGGAGTTGGAAGCCAGCCTGGTCTACAAGAGCTAGTTCCAGATCAGCTAGGACTGTTTCCCAGGGAAACCCTGTCTCGAAAAACAAAACAAAAAAATTAAAATTGAAGTAAATGTACAAGCCAAAGCTACAGGCCCTGGCTTCCACTCCTGCCCCTGAGGGCACCCGGTAAAAGTGAGAAGGCAGATTTCAGAGACTAGTAAAGTTCAAGGTCACCAGCCCTTCCTAACAGCTAGAACTCCTTGCTGAACCATTAAAGGGTGAGTCTAAGGAGGGCAGTGGTGGCGCACGCCTTTACTCCCAGCACTCGGAGGCGGAGGCAGGCAGATCTCTGGGAGTTCCAGGACAGGCACCAAAGCTACAGAGAAACCTTGTCTCAAAAAACCAATAAATAATATAATATAATATAATATAAAGGGTGAGGCTACAACTTGATTGGTCTGCTTAGATATGCATTTTTAAAATTTTTTTTTGGTTTTTTTAGATATGCATATTTTTGTTAGAGTCGTTTTTGTTTTACTGGGCAGGAAAAGATATCCAAGTGGAAATTTTTCCACAGCTGCTTTAATTTTCTCAGACTCTTTATTTAGTATGAGAAGTGGGGTAGGTTGTACAAACACAACTACTGAAGAAAAGAAACCCCAAGAAAGCAAGTGAGTGGTTGCCATGGTGAAATGTCTTTGAAAGGCATTTAGGTGACTGGGAACTGCCCTTGCTGCCTCCCTCCTTTCCTCACTCTCACCAGTCCATAATTGTGGCAGCCCCTTGGCCCACATAGTCCTTTCACTGATCGGTCAGACACACTCTTTGCTTTATTTTTTAATTTTTGAATTATGGGTGAAGTCAATTCATTGAGCTCTTAGATTATTATTATTATTATTATTATTAATTTATTTGTGGTTTTTCTACATAGGGATTCCCTGTGTATGCTTGTTTGCCCTGGAACTCACTTTGTAGACAAGGCTGGCCTCAGACTCACAGAGATCTAGCTGCCCCTGCCTCTACCTCTGCCTGCTAGTGCCGGAATAAAAGGCCTGTACTAAACACATGTTTAGTTTCTCTGTGTCTGTCGTCTCTTTGCCTGCAGAACAAGGTAGCCTCAAACTCACAGCAATCTGCCTGCCTCTGCCTCTCCTGATCTCTGAGGGCTGAGAACTGAGAATAAAGAAATGTGCTGCCCAAAATATACTGCTGCTGCTGCTGCTGCTGCTGCTATTAAAAAAAATAAATTAAAATAAAATAACCTGAGATAAACAAAGAAAAAAAGGACAACACCAGTTTTTCTTCCTTCTTTTCTTCCTTCCTTCCTTGTTTTTTTTTTTTTTTTTTTTGTTTTCTTCTTTTATTATTTTTTTGGTACAGGGTTTCTCTGTATAATACCTTTAACTCACTATATAAACCAGGCTGTCATCTTGGTGACATTATGGTTTTGTTTCTTATTTCCTGTTTGATCATTTCTTCTCTCTCTCTCTCTCTCTCTCTCTCTCTCTCTCTCTCTCTCTCTCTCTCTCTCTCTCACACACACACACACACACACACACACACAGAGATTTAATTTATGTTTTTTATTTTTGTTTGTGTTTTTGTTTTGATTTTCAAGGCAGGGTTTTCTCTGTTGCTTTGGAGCCTGTCTTTGAAACTAGCTCTCGTCGACCAGACTGGCCTCAAACTCCCAGAGATCCACCTGCCTCTCTGCCAGATATGGAACCAGTCCTTTTGAATGCTTTCATCCTTCCTGGTCTTTAAAAATTTGAAATGAAACTAAGTTCTACACAACTGGAAAGACTCAAATAAAAGTTAAATAAAATGTTCTGAAATAGGACACCTTCCCTGTCCTCCCCACAAGGTCACACTTGGTGCAGACAGACCAAGAGATACAAACAAAATTTGAAATTAAACTAAATGTACATGAAACTAACAGAATGAGATACCAAAAACTTAGTTGGGTTGTCACTGTGGTACACATCTTTTATTCTATCATCCAAGAGACAGAGACAGGTGTACCTCTGTGAATTCCCAGGCTTTGTAGAAAGGCCCCCGTCCCAAATTAAATAAATAAATAAATATATATATGTTCAACCAAAAAAAAAAAAAGGAAGAAAAGAAGAAAGAAACATTATGAACTGTCTCCTTGTTTCTAGAAACTTGTTTTGATTTGCATTTCTCTGATGACTAAGGGTGTTGAACATTTCCTTAAGTGTCTTTCAGCCATTTTAGATTCCTTGGTTGAGTGTTCTCTGTTTAAGTCTGTACTCCATTTTGTGAATTGGATTATTTGTTCTTGAGATGACCAATGTCTTGAGTTCTTTGTATGTTTTGGAGCTCAGACCTCTGTCTGATGTGGGGTTAGTGAAGATCTTTTTCGTTTTGTCTTGTTGGCCATTTCCTTTGCTTTACAGAAGAAGCTTTGCAGTTTCAGGAGGTCCCATTGATTCATTTTGTTTCTCTCAGAGTCCCTGCTACTGGAGTTAGATTTAGGAAGCGGTCTCCTGTGCTGATGCGTTCAAATGCGTTTGATATTTTTATTTTTATATTCTTTTATTGTGGATGAAGTCAATTATTTGAACTCTCAAATATTTTTATTGTTATTATCTCTTTATTTGTTTGTTTATTTGTGGTTTTTCAACATAGGGTTTCGTTGTGTACCCTTGTATGCCCTGGGACTCACTTTGTACACAAGAAAGACTGGCCTCAGACTCACAGAGAGCCATCTGCCTCTGCCTCCTAATGCTGGGATTAAAGGCTAAACAACCTTTTTTATATATTTATTTTTCTAATAATTTATTTTATCGGCATTGGTGTTTTGCCTTAAACTCACAGTGATCTGCCTGCCTTGGTCTCCCTGATCTTGGAGGTGTTTTTATCATCTCTCTCTCTCTCTCTCTCTCTCTCTCTCTCTCTCTCTCTCTCTCTCTCTGTCTCTCTCTCTGTGTCTGGCTATCTAGCTATCTATCCATTCATTTATTTATTTTTTGGTTGTTCTTGTTGTTTTCTGAGACAGGATTTCTCTCTAGCTTTGGAGTCTGTCCTGGATCCAGACCTGGTCACAGCTGTACCGGAAAATAAAATAAAACAAACAAACAAAAACAAAAACAAAGCAAAGCAAAGCAAAAGCCAGGCAGGACTGTATGGTTGACCTTCCCTTTTCCCCTCCCCCATGGGCTCCTCAGAGGCGGTGCGGCCTCCTGCAGGGAATCCACAGAGCCTCTGCCCAAGGCTCTCCAGGGAACCCACTCTCTCCCTTTCCCCCAGTCCCAGGGCTGCCGGCCACATCTATCTCAGGCATAGGTGGCGGGCACTCTGGCTATCCGGGACGTGACAGACACAGACACACAGAAGCAGGGAGGAACGGTGCCCACTCTCTCACTAGATGCAGGCATGCAGGAGGAACAATGAAAGAATGAGAACTGGAGAGATGGAATTTCTGGAATGTCCAGAAACCACATGGTGGGGATCTAGTGCCCTCTTCTGGTGACAGGGAGTACAGCACAGATTTGGGTTCTTGTGCTCCTGAGATGTAACCCCCACAAGGCAGCAGCTCATAAGTGATTGTAAATCCAGTTTCACACGACTGCACATAAAATAAAGTTAAATAAATCATAAAAAATTCTTTAAAAATTTGAAATTAAAATAAGTTCTACACAACCGGAAAGACTGTCTCAAATAAAAGTAAAATAAAATGTTCTAAAATAGGACAACTTCCCTGCCCCCCACCCCCACAGGGACACACTTGGTGCAGACCAAGAGATACAAACAAAATTTGAAATTAAACTAAATGTACAAGAAACTGAGCCTGGTTATTGTGGTGCACATCTTTTATTCTATCATCAAAGAGACAGAGGCAGGTGGACCTCTGTGAATTCCCAGGCTTTATAGAGAGGCCCCCAACCCAAATAAAAAAAAAAACATATATAAAAGTTTAACCAAACACCACCCCCCCCCCAAAAAAAAGGAAGGAAGGAAAGAAGAAGGAGACATTATAAACTGTCTCCTTGGTCCTAGAAACTGGATCATGGGAATTTAGGACCTATGAGACAGTGCACGAGTCTTGTGATCTCACTTGGTAGATGAGTCTGGATTTTAACTCACAGATGTCCTTCTGCCTGTGTCTCCCACGTGCTGGGATAAAGGGTTCCCTAATTCTTGAATGGCATATGGAAAGTAGTTATTTCTACTTGGTTTGCGTTTGATTTTTTTTTTTAAAAAAAATCCATGCCTACTTATTTATTTATTTTTGGTTTTTCACGACAGGGTTTCTCTGTAGCTTTGGAACTAACCCTTGTAGACCAGGCTGGCCTCAAATTCACAAAGATCCACCTGCCTTTGCCTCCCAAGTGCTGGGATTAAAGGAATGTGCCACCACTACCCGCCTTTGTTTCTTTTATTTATTTTTGTTAAGCTCTACATTTTTCTTTCCTCTCTTTCCATGCCTCCCCTTCCACCCTCTCCCAAGGTTCCCATGCTCTCAGGAGATCTTGTCTTTTTCTACTACTCATGTATTTTAGATCTATGTATGTCTCTCTTAGGGTCCTCATTGTTGTCTAGGTTCTCTGGGATTGTGATTTGTGAGCTTTATGTTTAAAAATCACTTATGAGTGAGTATATGTGGTAATTGTCTTTTAGGGTCTGGGTTACTTTCCTCAAAATGATGTTTCCTAGCTTCATCCATTTGCCTGCAAAATTCAAGATGTCATTATTCTTTTCTGCTCTGTAGTGTAGTAAGTACTCCATTGTGTAAGTATACCACGTTTTCCTCATCCATTCTTCAGTCAGAGGGCATTTAGGCTGTTTCCAGGTTCTGGCTATGACAAACAATGCTGCTATGAGCATAGTTGAGCCCATGTCCTCGTGGCACAATTGAGCATCCTTTACATATATATACCTAAACGTGGTATTGCTGGGTCTTGAGGAAGGTTGTTTCCTAATTTTCTGAGAAATCGCCACACTGACATCCAAAGGGGGCTGTACCAGCTTGCATTCCCACCAGCGATGCAGGAGAGTTCCCTTTTCCCCACATCCTCTCCAGCATAAGTTGTCATCAGTGTTTTAGATCTTGGCCATTCTTACAGGTATAAAGTGGAATCTCAGAGCTGTTTTGATTTACATATCTCTGATGACTAAGGGTGTTGAACATTTCCTTAAGTGTCTGTCAGCCATTTTAGATTTCTCGGTTGAGAGTTCTCTGTTTAGGTCTGTACCTCCATGTTGTGAACTGGATTATTTGTTCTTGAAATGACCAATGTCTTGAGTTCTTTGTATATTTTGGAGCTCAGACCTCTGTCTGATGTGGGGTTAGTGAAGATCTTTGCCCATTCTGTAAGGCCGTCGTTTTGTCTTGTTGGCCATGTCCTTTGCTTTACAGAAGAAGCTTTTCAGTTTCAGGAGGTCCCATTGATTCATTTTGTTTCTCTCAGAGTCCCTGCTACTGGAGTTAGATTTAGGAAGTGGTCTCCTGTGCCGATGCGTTCAAATGCTTTTTTTAAAAAAATAAATATTTATTTATTATGTATACAATATTCTTTCTGTGTGTATGTCTGAAGGCCAGAAGAGAGCACCAGACCCTATTACAGATGGTTGTGAGCCACCATGTGGTTGCTGGGAATTGAACTCAGGACCTTTGGAAGAGCAGGCAATGCTCTTAACCGCTGAGCCATCTCTCCAGCCCCCGTTCAAATGCTTTTGATATTTTTATTTTTATATTTTTTTTTTATTGTGGATGAGGTCAATTATTTGAACTCTCAAATATTTTTATTGTTATTATCTGTTTGTTTATTTGTGGTTTTGCAACACGGGGTTTCCTTGTGTATCCTTGTATGCCCTGGGACTCACTTTGTAAACAAGACTGGCCTCAGACTCACAGAGATCCGCCTGCCTCTGCCTTCTAGTGATGGCATTAAAGGCGTACACTAAACACATTTTTTTTTGAAAACAGGGTTTTTCTGTGTCACTTTGCCTGTCCTGAATCTCAATCTGCAGAACAAAGTAGCCTTAAACTCACAGTGATCTGCCTGCTTTGGTCTCCCTGATCTTGGAGGTGTTTTATCATCTATCTATCTATCTATCTATCTATCTATCTATCTATCTATCTATCTATCTATCATCTATCCATTCATTTCATTTATTAGTTTATTTATTTATTTATTTTTTTTTTGTTTTCTGAGACAGGGTTTCTCTCTAGCTTTCCTTCTTGCTTGCTTGCTTGATTTTTTTGCTTTCTTGCTCTCTTGCTTTTTTCCCCCTTCTTTTATTAGTTAGTTCTTGAGGCACGGTTTCTCCGTGTAACAGCCCTAGCTGTTCTCTCTCTCTCTCTCTCTCTCTCTCTCTCTCTCTCTCTCTCTCAAATATGTTTGGTTTTGTGTTTTGCTTTATGAGACAGGGTTTCTCTGCTGCTTTGGAGACTGTTGTTAAAACTAGCTCCTTTCTTGTAGACCAGGCTGTCCTAAAACTCCCAATGATCCTGTTTCTGCTAAATATGGAGCCAGTGCTCTTGAATGCCTTTGTCTGGTGAGGTCAAAAGCCACCCCCCCACACACAACCCCCCCCCAACACACACACAAACCAAACACAGGCACAGGCACACCCAGAGACACATAAATAAACTTTTAAATTAAGAAGAGCCTGGAGAGCTAGTTTCGCGGCTCTTCCAGAGAAATTGGGTTCAATTCCCAGCACCTGCATGGCAGCTCATAGTGATTGTAAATTCAGTTTCTGGGTGATCTGACATCTTCAGACCATTGCACATAAAATAAAGTTAAGAAAATCATAAAAAAATTCCTTAAGAAATTGAAATTTAACTAAGTCCCACACAATTGGAAACACTCTCAAATAAAAGTAAAATAAATGGAAAAGAATACAGTGCTAAGTGCAGTTATGAAAATGTTTTGAAATGTGATACCTTCCCTGTCTCCCCCACATACACAAGCCACACTGAGAGATTTAAATAAAATCTGGGTAATCATTTATGTATCTGGCCTATGTCAGAGGGGCAGGGGAAGCTGAAGCCTTGTCCTTTGGGCTCCAGGTTCTCAGTACTGCGTCAAAAACTCAAGTGTATAGTGAGCCCATGTCTGTCCTGCCGGCAGCACTCAGGAACTGGGAATACAAGGATCAGGAGATCATCTTCAACAACCCAGCAAGTGCAAACCATCCTGGTGGGAAAGAGACCCTCTAAAAGAAATCAATAAAATGACATTTTTATTTTTTTCTGTCGGAAGTGAAAATGTTCCAAATAATTCACTGCATCAGTATTCCTGGAAATGATATCAAAGTCAGAATTTTTCTTTTTTTTTTAACATTTTATTTTATTCTTATTATTTTCATTTTTATTTTTTTGGTTTTTCGAGACAGGGTTTCTCTGTGGTTTTGGAGCCTGTCCTGGAACTAGCTCTTGTAGACCAGGCTGGTCTCGAAATCACAGAGATCCGCCTGCCTCTGCCTCCCAAGTGCTGGGATTAAAGGCGTGCGCCACCACTGCCTGGCGTAAATCAGAATTTTTCATATTATTCCATGGCTGTTGTAATTTTCTCTGTGGCAGACAGAGGCAGGCAGATCTCTGTGAGTTTGAGGCCAGCCTGGTCATCTACAGTTCCAGGACAGGTGCCAAAGCTAAGAGAATCCTTGTCTCAGAAAATTTTTTTCTCTGCGTCTCACGTGTCGTGTGTCTTTCTCTAAGCAGGCCCAGGAATCCTAAGCGCCTGTAGGTGATCTAGGAAATCTCCTGTAGCAGGGGCCCTGGCCTCCACTCCTGGCCCCTGAGGGCACCTGGTAAAAGTGAGAAGGCAGATTTCAGAGACTAGTAAAGTTCAAGGTCACCAGCCCTTCCCAACAGCTAGAACCTTTAAAGGGTGAGGCTACAACTTAATTGGCCTGCTTAGATATGGATATTTTTGTTGTGGTTCTTGTTTTACAGGGCAGGAACAGACATCCAAGTGGGAATTTTCCACAGCTGTTTTAATTTTCTCAGACTCGGTATTTAGTATGAGAAGTGGGGTGTGGGGTTGTACAAACACAACTACTGAAAAAGAACCCTAAGAAAGCAGGCCTCCCTCCCTCCCTCCTTCCTTCCCTCCCTCCCTCCCTCCCTCCCTCCCTCCCTCCCTCCCTCCCTCCCTCTCTCCCTCAGTTCCTCCCTCTCACCAAGCCATAATTGTGGCAGCCCCTTGGCCCACATAGTCCTTTCACTGATCAGTCAGACACACTCTTTTTTTATTTTTGAATTTTGGGTGAAGTCAATTAATTGAGCTCTTAGATGATGATGATGATGATTATTATTATTAGTTTATTTGTGTTTTTTTTTACATAGAGGTTCCCTGTGTCCCTGGAACTCACTTTGTAGACAAGGCTGGCCTCAGACTCACAGAGATCTAGCTGCCCCTGCCTCTACCTCTGCTTCCTAGTGCCGGAATTAAAGGCCTGTACTAAACACACTTTCCCCCCCTAAGTCAGGGTTTCTCTGTGTCTGTCGCTTTGCCTGTCCTAAAACTCACACTGCAGAACGAGGTGGCCTCAAACTCACAGCGATTTGCCTGTTTCTGCCTCTCCTGATTTCTGAGGGCTGAGAACTGAGAATAAAGAAATGTGCTGCCCAAAATATACTGCCGCTGCTGCAATTAAAAAAATAAATTAAAATAAAATAACCTGAGATAAACAAAGAAAAAAAGGAAAACACCTGTTTTTTCCTTCCTTCCTTCCTTCCTTCCTTCCTTCCTTCCTTTCTTTTTCCTTACTTGTTTTTTTTCTGTTTTCTTCTTTTATTATTATTATTTTTGGTGCAGGGTTTCTCTGTATAATACCTTTAACTCACTATATAAACCAGGCTGTCATCTTGGTAACATTATGGTTTTGTATTTTCTTATTTCTTGTCTGTAAATCAACAAATCAACATTTCTTCTCTCTCTCTCACACTCATTTAATTTATGTTTTATTTTATTTTTGGTTTGTGTTCTTGTTTTGATTTTCAAGGAAGGGTTTCTCTGTTGCTTTGGAGCCTGTCTTTGGAACTAGCTCTTGTCAACCAGGCTGGCTGGCCTCAAACTCCCAGAGATCCACCTGCCTCTCTGCCAGATATGGAACCAGTCATCTTGGTTAGTTCAAAAGCCACCCCATAAACACACACACACACAACACACACACACACACACACACACACACACACACACACACACACACACACAGAGGCACATCCAGAGAAACATATTTTTTTTTTTTTTTTTTTTTTTTTTTTTTTTTGGTTTTTCGAGACAGGGTTTCTCTGTGGCTTTGGAGCCTGTCCTGGAACTAGCTCTGTAGACCAGGCTGGTCTCGAACTCACAGAGATCCGCCTGCCTCTGCTTCCCGAGTGCTGGGATTAAAGGCTTGCGCCACCACTGCCCTGCGATGCCCCTACTATAAAAATGGGTTTCAGAAACCGGCCTTTTGCCACAGTGTCAGAAGCCCAAACTCTGCCTGTGGTCTCAGCTAGCTGATAAGCTTCTGTGACTCGCGGTGTGTTTGTATTTTTAAGTTTGTTTTTGGTTTATTAGACTTGGTGGTGTTCTCATCTTTGCATGACCCCCCCCCCCCTCGACCCAACATTTAAGTGTCTTTCAACCATTTTAGATCCCTCTGTTGAGAGTTCTCTGTTTAGGTCTGTACTCCATTTTTTAAAATTGGATTATTTGTTCTTTGGATGACCAATTTCTCGACTTCTTTGTGTATTTTGGAGATTAGTGAAGATCTTTTCCCATTCTGTAAGGCCGTCGTTTTGTCTTGTTGGCCATGTTCTTTGCTTTACAGAAGCTTTTCAGTTTCAGGAGGTCTCACTTATTAATTGTTTCTCTCAGTGTCTGTTTTTTTTTCTTTTTTTTCTTTCTTTTTTTTTCTTTTTTTCTTTTTTCTTCTTTTTTTTCTCTCTTTAGTTTTTTTCTTTGTTCTTTTTTTTTGTTGTTTTTTTTTCTTTTTTTTTTCTTTTTTTTCTTTTTCTCTCAGTGTCTGTGCTACTGGGGTTCTATTTAGCAAGCGTTCTCCTGTGCCAATGTGTTCAAGTGCATTTGATATTTTTATTTTTATATTCTTTTATTGTGGATGAAGTCAATTATTTGAACTCTCAAATATTTTTATTGTTATTATCTCTCTATTTGTTTGCTTATTTGTGGTTGTTCAACATAAGGTTTCGTTGTGTACCCTTGTATGCCCTGGGACTCACTTTGTAGACAAGACTGGCCTCAGACTCACGGAGAGTCATCTGCCTCTGCCTCCTAGTGCTGAGATTAAAGGCATGCACTAAACACCTTTTCTATATATTTATTTTCCTAATAATTTATTTATTTTCATTTTATTGGCATTGGTGTTTTGCCTGCATGTATGTCTATCTGAGGGTGTCCGATCTTGGAGTTACCGACAGCTGTTGACTGCCATGTGGGTGGTAAGGAATTGAACCTGGGTCCTCTGGAAGAGCAGTCAGAACTCTTAACCACAGAGCCATCTCTCCAGGCCCCACCTTTTTTTTGAAAACAGGGTTTCTCTGTGTCACTTTGCCTGGCCTTGAATCTCAATCTGCAGAACAAGGGAGCCTTAAACTCACAGTGATCTGCCTGCCTTGGTCTCCCTGATCTTGGAGGTGTTTTTATCATCTCTCTGTCTGGCTATCTAGCTATCTATCCATCTATTTATTTATTTATTTATTTATTTATTTATTTATTTATTTTTTTGTTTGTTTTCTGAGACAGGATTTCTCTCTAGCTTTGGAGTCTGTCCTGGATCCAGACCTGGTCACAGCTGTACCTGGAAACAAACCAAAACAAAAACAAAGCAAAGCAAAGCAAAAGCCAGGCAGGACTGTATGGTTGACCTTCCCTTTTCCCCTCCCCCATGGGCTCCTCAGAGGCGGTGCGGCCTCCTGCAGGGGAATCCACAGAGCCTCTGCCCAAGGCTCTCCAGGGAACCCACTCTCTCCCTTTCCCGCAGCCCCAGGGCTGCCGGCCACATCTATCTCAGGCGTAGGTGGCGGGCACTCTGGCTATCCGGGACGTGACAGACACAGATACATAGAAGCAGGGAGGAACGGTGCCCACTCTCTCACTAGATGCAGGCATGCAGGAGGAACAATGAAAGAATGAGAACTGGAGAGATGGAATTTCTGGAATGTCCAGAAACCACATGGTGGGGATCTAGTGACCTCTTCTGGTGACAGGGAGTACAGCAGAGATTTGGGTTCTTGTGCTCCTGAGACCTACCCCAATTTAATAGTGACATTATCCTATCATACCCTATATATCACGTATAGGCTTGCTTGATATCACACACATACACTGCCTGCATTTCTGCCTGACCCCTGTGAGAGAGCCTGGTACCTTCAGAAGACAGAAGATGGGGTGTGGGTCTGTCTGTCTGTCTATCTGTCCATCTATTCTTCCATAAAGTATTTATTCCTTTTTTGTTTGTTTTGTGACAGGGTTTCTCTCTAGTTCTCTCTAATTGAGTCAGTCCTGGAACTAGCTCTTGGAGACCAGAACGAGTGCTGGAATTAAAGGCGTGTCCCACCATTACCTGGTTAGAAGTCTTTTTAAAAAGTAGGCAATCAGAGCTACAAATTTCCTCATAGGACTGATTTTACTGTGTGCCAGGGTTTGTGTAGGGTTTTGCTTTCATTTTCTTGAGTGAATCTCCCCCCCCCCCCCCCCGTCTCTCTTATTCTAGAGCTCTGTTTTGTCTTCCATGAGCTCTGAGGGGCACTTGGCTTGAGTGTGATACACACACAGACTTACTATTAAGGAAAGTTCAAGATCAAGATCCTTTCCTAACTCTGTGACCTTGCAACAGAGAAGTTTCAAGGGGTGTGAAGGGTGTGCCTACTGACACTGGAATTCATTTGATCTGCTAGGCAGCAAATGCTATGGATTGTGTATGTGTGTGTCTCTGTTAGTTTAGGTGTCTTTCCAGTCAACGTTGGTGTAATTACCGTGCGTCTGTATATTCAGTGCTGTGATCCTTTCAAATGGTTGTGAAGGGAGCCCTAGCCTAGGAATGACTTCAGTGACGCGTTATTTTCCTTTCCTAACTCTGTGACTTTGCAACAGAGAAGTTTCAAAGGGTGTGAAGGGTGTGCCTACAGCTCCACTGGCCTTCCTTGACGTGTACAGCTGTTGCCTTTCCTGTCAACATTCTTGTTGGAGTTGGGAAATTGCTGATTTGAACTCAGCTAATTTCATGGAATAGCCAGCCCTGGCTGTCCCTGAACTCATTTTTATAGACCAGGCTGTCCTTTTGGTGACTTTCTATTTTTTTTTTTCTTCCTCTTATTTTTCTATCTGCAGTCAACAGGACTGTGCACCTGTATATTCACTGCTCTGATCCTTCTCTCCCTTCCTTCCTTCCTTCCTTCCTTCCTTCCTTCCTTCCTTCCTTTCTTCCTTTCTTTCATATGTCTGCCCACTCACGAAAACCCAAAAATTTCTAGCCTCCCAACGCAATTAACAATAACTAAAATTTTAGTAAACTGGCATTTCAAAAAGGCAGGCAGGCAGGCAGGCAGGCCTGGATGGTGGTTGTGAAGGGAGCCCTGGCCTAGTCATATCCTCTGCCATGACTGTAACTCAGGAGCTCTAAAGGGTCTGGGAAGCTGCTTTCATGCTTCTGCTGCTGGGCATTTATTTATTTATTTATTTATTTATTTATTTATTTATTTATTTATTTATCTGGCTTATGTGGGAGGGGAAGGGAAAGCCAAAGCCTTGTCCTATGGGCTCCACGCTCTCAGTAGTGTCTCATAAACTCGAGTGTGAGGGCCCATGTCTGTCATGTCAGCAGCACTCAGAAACTGAAAACACGAGGATCGGGAGATCATCTTCAGCAACTCAGCAAGTGCGAACCATCGTGGTGGGGAAACAGACCCTCTCCAAGAAATGACTAAAGTGACCTGTTTATTTTTTCTGTTCTAAGTGAAAATGTTCACAACACATCACTATGACGATATTATTCCCGGAAATGAAATCCGAGTGGGATTTTTGAAACACTATTTTTATTTCATTATTATTATTGTTTTTTTTTTGTTTTGTTTTAAAAAAAACTATTCCACGTCTGTTTTAATTTTCTCTGACTCGGTATTTAGTCTGAGAAGTGTGGGCTGAGGGCGTGGGGAGTGGGGTGAAGAAAAAGAACCGCAAGCAAGCAAGCAAGCAAGCAAGCAAGCAAGCAAGCAAGCAAGCAAGCAAGCAGTGGCCATGGTGAAAGGAGACCTTAGATGGCAGGGAACTGCCGTTGCCGCCTCCTTCCCTCCCTTCCTCCCTCGGTCCCTCGGTCCCCCTCGGTCCCCCTCGGTCCCCCTCGGTCCCTCCCTCTCACCATGCCCTAATGGTTGCAGAAGCCCCTGGCCCATCTAGTCCTGTCACCGATCTGTCAGACACGCTCTTTGTTTCCCCGTGAGCGAGCGATCGATTCGCCTGCTTTCCTAGCTGCCTGTGGTCTCGGTCGTACTTTCGTTTTCGTAGCCCCGAATGTCCAGCCCGGCCCGCCGTTCACCGTGTTCGGGGGTGGGATGGGGAGGGGTGGGGGAACCGACAGGGGAGTTCCCTGTCCTGTTGTGGGCCCGTGCCACCTCCGGGCGTGAGCGTGGAAGGACGCTGTCACGCCAGAGAAGGTGAAGACGCCGCCGCCGCGGTCGCGGCCGAACGAGCGAGCGAGCGAGCGATCTATGGCGGTCGGTTGTCGGGCGCCCCCTAGCGGTGGCCTTTTTCTGCAACGCTCCTGGTCCTCGGTCGTTGACGAGGACGGGGCGAAATGGCTTTTGTGAGGCGGAAAGAATGACGAGAGTCCCGGCCCGGCAGGCGGGTGTGTCCCGGAGTCGGTGTCGTGCTTGGGGACGGTCTCTGTGTAGGAGGTTGTGCCGGAAGAGTCACCCATGGGTGTGTGCGTTGGGGATGGAACCCAGTGACGGGACCAGCTGGAGAGGGTGCTGGGAGACTTGAGCGGGTCGACCAGAAGGCTTCAGTCGTTCGCGTACTCCCGCTAGGTGTCGGGTCCACCCGGGCACAGGATCGGTGAAATACCTCGGCTTTAAAAGTTGCTTTTCCCTTTCTTTTTCTCTCTTCTAAAGAGCCCTGGGACCCGGCGACCCGAGGCCGAGAGGAGGCGATGGTTGATCCCGGCTTCCCCGCTGCCCCGTCACGGACTCGTTGGGGTCTCGGACCTTTTTTTTTTTTTTTTTTTTTTTCCTTCCTCTTGCCAGGAACCCTCGGTCCTCAGCAGCGGCGGGCCTTGCCATCCTGAGGCCGAGAGGAGGCCGTGGTCCCGGCTTTCTCGCCTCCCTGTTCCGGACTCTCGGAGCTTTTTTATTTTCTTCCTCTTGCCAGGAACCCTCGGTCCTCAGCGGCGGGCCTTGCCATGCTGAGGCCGAGAGGAGGCCGTGGTCCCGGCTTCCTCGCCTCCCTGGTCCGGACTCTCGGAGCTTTTTTATTAATATTCTTCCTCTTGCCAGGAACCCTCGGTCCTCAGCGGCGGGCCTTGCCATGCTGAGGCCGAGAGGAGGCCGTGGTCCCATCTTTCTCGCCTCCCTGGTCCGGACTCGTTGGTGTCTCGGAGCTCTCCCCCGCCCCTTTCTCCTGCCCTCGGTCTTGCGAGAGCCCAGCGGCGGGCCTCGTGTTCTCGAGGCCGAGAGGAGGTGGTGGTCCCGGCTCCCCTGTTCACTGGTCCCCGGTTTCTTGGACTCGAGATCCCCCCCCCCAAGTTTTTCTTCTTGCCCTTCTCCATCCCTAGCGGCTGGTCGCAGGGTCCTCGGCCGGGAGGAGGCTGGGCGCCCGGCTTTCTGGCATGTCCACCTCGCTCTCTCGGTCCTTTCATGGTTATGAGGTCGACCAGTTGTTCCTTTGAGGGTCGGTTCTCTTGTTTATGGGGACATTTTTGGGACATTTCACCCAGCCTCACTTTCAGGAGTTCTGTGTGGTCTGTGAATGACTCCCCGTACCTGTTGCCATTCTTCTAATAATTGCTATCTGTCCTTATTGTACCTGCAGATAGGTGCTGACACGCTGTCCTTTAATTGGGTGACATTAAAGGACGCTAGGTGGCGGTCTCTCTTCCGAGCCTCACTGGGTGTTATTTTCCCCCGTCTAGCCCAGCCCGCGTCTCGCTGCTGTGCTTTCCCGTGAGGCTTTTTGAGATGACCGGCTTCCTTGCAAAAGCCCGTGGTGAAGCGTGTCAGGCGTCCCCGCTTCGTGGTTTGTCACCCGTTCTGTTTGGATGGTGGGACCCGTCTCTCGATGCTGCTCCCTTACCGTCCCGGTGCTTTTTTTTTTTTTTTCTTTTTTTTTTGCGGGCGGGGACCAGGTTGTGGAGCTCCCGAGTCTCCTCCATGGTCCTCTGCTCCCGTGTGCCTCCCGAGCGCACCGGTTTTTTTTTTTTATCCCCCCTCCCAGCTTGTGGAGCTCCCGAGTCTCCATGAGTCCTTTTTGGGTTGAGGGTGGCCCGGCCCTTCTGCTGCCTCATGTTATGTGCCTCCCGAGTGCACTCCTCTTTAATTGGATTCCCTGTTGACCCCCCACCGCTCTTTTTTGGTGTGGAGGTGTGAAGGGTTTTCTTTTTTTTTTTTTTTTTTTTTTCTGTGGCATGTGTTGGGTCTGTGGTTGATCTCTCGCTCGATTCTTCCCGGTTCTGCTTTGTTGATCGATGTGGTGCGCTTGCCCTGTGTTCATTCGGGCCGGAGGCCTAAGCCGCGCCAGGCGAGGGACGGACATTCATGGCGAATGGCGGCCGCTCTTCTCGTTCTGCCAGCGGGCCCCTCGTCTCTCCTCCCCACCTTTACCGGTGGTGTGTGGAAGGCAGGGGTGCGGTTATCCGACCCGAGCCCTGTGAAAGCCCCCCCGCACTCCTCGCTGTGGTTCGTGGGGGTTCCTGTGAGGCGCGCCGGGTGCTTTGTTCCCCGTCGCGCGTTTCGCTATGCCCACCGCGTGTGGGTCTGTTTGGCCCTCCTCCCTCCGAGCCGGGGGAGGGTCGGCTGATTGCCGCGTTACGTGCCCCTCCCGACCGGGCTCGTGTGCACGCGCCTTGCTTGTGATCCTCGTGGTGCTCCTGGAGCGTTCCAGGCCGATCTTCAGAGTTGCCCGGTTCTGAGCGGCGGCGGCGTTTCCCGGTTCTCTGACGTGTATGCCTCCTGTGTGCGGTACGGCCATTAGCGGTGTTCCTCTGCGAGGTGTGTGATCCCGAGGATCAAGAAAAAAAGGGGGTCGAGGCGAGCGGGTAAGAGAGGCTCGCTGCGGTAAGATGGCTCTCTCACGGCCGTCTCGTGAGATCGGGCGAGCGGCCCACCACGCGCTGCCTTCTCCCGTAGGCGGTGAGCCGTTGGGTGGTGTTGAGCGGTCGCGGCCGGCCTTTTTAATTTTCTTCTCACCGTTAAAGGTGGTCCGTCGGTGACGGACTGAGAATTGCCTCCCCGCCTGGTGCAGACCCGGTGGGTGTTGCCGCGGAGGCAGGCCTGGCTCTCGGGGGACCTCTTGTGTAGTATGCTTTTTCTCGGTCCGGTCCCCCGTGTCCGCGAACGCTCAAGAGTACGCCCCGGAAAGGAAGAAAAATC
>NW_027460911.1:0-49363 GCF_037038515.1 Microtus pennsylvanicus
AAGGCGGGGTTGGAGTGGAACAGGACCCCGCTGAGCAGCTTGGAGGAGTCAGGCAGGAAGAAGATTGCCCCGAAGCAGAGCGTGATGAAGGCGCTGAACACCAGCAGCAGCACGAACTTCTCGGTGAGGCGGAAGGCGGCGGGGCCAGACCCCTTCCTACTGCCACCAAGCCCCCCGCCCAGGCCACCACCCAGGCCGCCGCCCCCGGAGCTACTGAAGAGCGGCAACAGGCCCCCTACGGGCATCGCTTCGGTCGCTGCAGCCGCCGGTTGGCAGTCTGTCCAGGGGCCAGGCGCCGAGCCGCTTATTAGCCAAACTTCGCTGCCGCCGGCCGTCAGCGGCTGCGGGGCCGGTTCTTGCGCATCCAGGCCGCCCAGAGCGCGTGTCTGAGCAGCCGGTCTCCCCTTTGGAAGCGGCTTCCCTCCGGCTCTCCTCGCCGGGGCGGCTCCTTTGGCAAACAGGCACGCGCGACAGAGCGCTGGCTGCAGCCCCTGCGGGGAGAGGAGACAGTAGAACGCAGTGGTTAGGAAGATGGTCAGAAAGTTTCCAGCGGGTCCCCGCCCTCCCCTCGCCCCGGAGCCACAGGACAGTTCCCTCGCAGGCAGCCCCGCGGTCCAGCTGCGGACACCGCCCTCGGAGCCCACTTTGGACTTGGGGTGAAGTTTTCCAGTAGCGGAGGCAGGGTGTCCCGCGCACATCTGAGGCAGGGCGGCAGACACCTCGGTGGCAGGGGCGGCGCACCTCTGGGCAGCAAGGGCGCCGCGTGCGTGGTGGGCTCGTCAACTTCTCCCGCTGCCCATCTCCGTGCGTGTCCCGGCGGGCGGGGGCGCGCGTGCAGCCCGGTGGCCCTGCGGCCCCGGGACACGGCTCAGGTGAGCGAGCGCGCCGACCTGCCGGCGAGTGCGAGCGAGCCAGGCACTGTGCTGCCCTCAGCCTCGGCCCCGCCGTGCACTAATAGCACTGCCGGTCTCCAGGCGGTCGGAAATGAGGGCGGTGACGCGTCCGGAGAGTGACAGCGCGTCCGGGCCAATCTCACGCCTCCCAGGGTCCCGCGGGGGTGGAGCCGAGGCGGGGAGGGGGCCGCGCAGGGCGGGGAGTTTACGGGAAGCGCAGCCTCGCGGGGGCCGGGCCGAGGCGCGGAGGTCGCAGCTCCCCACAGAGCGCGAGGGCGGGAGCTGAGCCCCGGAGCCCGGTCAAACCCGTCCAGAGACGCAGAGCCGGAGCTGGTCCGAGCTTAAACGGCCCCAAGCCCACTCAGCCCGGAGCCCCAAAGCTGGAGGATCTTCGAGTGACCGCGGCTAATGCGGTAGCGCTTGCATGCTCCTGCGCTCGCCACTTAGTGATCCCGAGGAGAACGCGGGGGATTGCGAGGCAATGGATGATTTTGAAGCGCGTCTTTTCTCCAGTCACCTCTTTTTACCCAAGATAGGGATTCCCGGAGCCCGGTAACTCTCAAACCCAGTCCCTAGGCTCCACACAGGGCTTCTGAGCCCTCTGCTCTGCCTCACTAACACAAAAATCCACTGAGACTTGGGGTTTGGGGATTGCTTGGTGCTTTAAGAATGCACCCTGTTCCCCTTCCAAAAACAAAGTTGTATGCCTCCCCCACACTCCCCCACTTTCGAAATTCATTTACCTCATCGCAGTTGGTCAAATTTTCCATTCAAAGAAGACAGTTTTATGCTGCCAGAGCTCCAAGCAATAAATTGAACCCTGTTGAAATTAAGTCTTGGATGCGACAACTCCCAGCGAAGGAAAGACTTGGTCCAATAGAGATTGTTTTCAAGACAGCCTTGCAGTATTCAGTCTCATGGAATGTCATGGAGACTGGCTCCACCTCCCATGACATCGCTTGGAATGCCCTGCTGATATTGCATAGATCTACATTTGACTTGATTGGGAACCCCCTGCCTCCGGGTGAAGGGACAAGAGAACATGTTCCAAACCGTGTCATGAATTCCCTGTCTCCCCAACAAGAAACAGTTGCCAGAAAGGAAAATTGGACATACTTCCCACTCCTGGAAGCTGTTTTGTAGCAGCATCGTTCCCCATCAACCTTCTCCGAAACAGTGATTTTAGTTTACCCTCTACTTGTTGGCTTAGACCAAAGGAAAACACCTGGCGCTTTCGAGGAGAGTGCCCACGGTACAGTTGTTTCCAGGTGTTGGGCTGTGTGCAAAAATAGAAAACCCAGTCAGAAATCCTATGGCTGTTTATGTTTAAGGTTCAGGCATCCTTATTTGTTGTGTGCTGGTTTTGTGTAAAATGCGCCAGGTATGCATTCGAAAGTTCTGGTTAATAAGAAATTATGGCTTGATGCATCCGACTTCATGGCTTGATTATGTTGATACTTGCTATGAAATTCTATGCCCAGAAGAGTGCAGCATACCCAAGCAGGGTAATAGATTTAGCTTTAAAAACAAAAGCAACAATGCTTTCTTTTAATGATGGAAAGGTAAATTGATTTCAAATTATATTTGTAGGAAGTGGGTAGCCTGAAAACTTAATCACTGTGAAATAACAGTGTTTATTCCCAGCAAGACCCTTGAAACTGAGCTAGCTGGCAGAAGAGAAGGCAGATCTCTAGAAACTGGGACAAACTGCTGAGGAAGCCAAATGCTTGCATCCTGGTCATTTGGGTCATTATTTTTCCAAGAATGTTTTAAGAATGGGATTACATTTACAGAGACAAAAATACCTATGAACATTCATTCCAAATTGCTATAAGTATATATTCCAAAAAATAATAAAACCCACCTTTAAGTACATGTACTGGTGAAATCATACCTAATTCTGTTTCCAAATTTTTTATTCTTGCTGCTAAACCAATTTGGACGTTTAGGATGGTGTCTGTCTGTAGTGGAAGCATTGAAAAAGTTAGCACATGGATTTAAGGTTGATTTTCCCCTTAGAAATTTAAATTATAATATATATATTATAGAAACATTTATATATTTTTTCCTAAATTTTTAAGGTGACTGTTCTTTTTATTTTGATTCACTTTTATGAAGCTTGCTTCAAGGTAGTGGTTTTTTTTCTGGTTTATTCTTATACACAGGTTTATTGTGATCAAAGTTTAGTTTTGGTAATTTACTAAATGAAAAGTTGATTTGTGTGGTGGAATATAAGTCTACATTCAAGGATGCCCATCTGTTTGAGGCAGGTTGAGAATGTGATGGGAATGCCCATGCTTGGGCTAGAGCAAGTTTGAAACAAACTCACAGAGAAGTTATTTTAAGACATATGCCTATCAAATGTGCCCCACCACCTTCTTTGAATAGCCACCGAGGCCCCGGGTATGTATGGTAAGCAGGGAGGACAGACAGGAGGAAGGAACTACATGGTATAGAAGCCGGGCTGGCACTGTGCCTTGATCACGGTACTCAGGTGCTCAAAGCTTGCCACAGTCTCCTTCAGAAAAACGTGCAAATGGAAAACGAATGTGAACAGTTCTGGTTTCTCAAGCCATGAATCTTGCTGATCCTCCAAGGCAATCTCCAGCTTACCTACTTGAAGGAATGCCTTGGTCTTTGTGGATGCAGTGTTTTTGACAGGCCTGCTGTTTACTCATTGTAAGCCAGCCAGTATAAACTTGGCAACCTTAACATTTGGGGAGGATTGCCTTCCTCCTGTTTGCTTGCTTTCTCTTTCTTTTTTAAAAATTCGATGAACTAACCCTTCTGATAGAGAGCTCCCATGTACAGTTCACAACTTGCTTAGAAATGTGTTTGTCTTTAACAATTTGTAGATACTTGTGTTTTGAAATTTTAAATGCACTTTAGAATAATATCATTTAAAAAATACTTGGATGTATTCAGAGGTAAACCCAAAGAAACGTCTGATTAACGTGACTGCTTGAATATCAGGTTTGGTTTTTTTTAAATAAATTAATGAAAAGTAGATTTAACATTTACAGTATGATAACCATGAGCATGTTTATATGAAGGTCAAACTGGCAATATTTTAATGACTAATAATTTTATAATTTTGTAAAAATCAGTGAATTCTTGCAGATTAAATCACAAAAGTCTTTCCTGGGAATTTTCCACAGTCTTCAAGTTAGAATTCTAGGAACTAATTCTTTTAAAGATACTAATATTTGTTTTGGATTCAAAATAAAATGCAGCCCAATGAAGTAAGTAAATTTAATCTATATAACAATCACTGAATATTTCTAACAAGTTACATCCTGATTAATGGAGTTTCTAATTCACATCAAATTTCAGGTCAGAACAGGTCTTGGATCTTATTTCAAAAGTAAAATTTAATATAAAGAAATGCATTATTGTAAATATTAATCCTGACATTTTAATACTTCAATGGACAACTCTGAAAAGTACATTAATTGTAACAAGGGAATTAATTACAGGTTTTAAAGGAATGATCAGTAATATTGGTATTTAAATTGGAGTCTATAGTCTGTCTGTGATGCCACGCTTTTTTCCTCCCCTAAAGTTACTTTGGAATGACTAGGTACCGTAATAGAATGCTTTCATAAACATCCGGTTACCATTGGAAACAAGAACGGAAGGAGTAGCTGTGCAGGGCTGAATCCTCATGTTCATCTTGACACTGCAAGGCCATGTTGAGACTTCTGTTTTTGTTTTGAAAACTTAGTTATAGATATCTGCAGTCCCTGGTTTTAAGGCATTGTATAACGCAAATATTTGCCAGTTGGTTTTGAGGAATTTTCTGTGGAACTGTCCATGGAATGGAAATTGTAAATGGCGCTTCATCTTGCCAGTCTCCTTCATGAACATATAGGACCCTGCAGAAGTCTACAGCGTTGGGGCAAAATGCTCTTGCAATGCCAATAATCAATGTAGCACTAAATTAGAGGTTTTCATTTATGTTGAAGGTTATTGCCTGAAGCTAAAGTTTATTTGAAGGAAGAGATGTAATAATAGTCTCAAAGAAGTTTTAAACCAACTTTCAGGGTGGGAATGATGTATGGAAATACTCAGACATCATATTTATGAGATTAGCAAAGAGTCTCAGAGAAATAAACCCATAAAGTAACTGGATAAAGGTTTAAATGAAGAGTTTATTATTGAAGATGTCATATGCCCTTAGTTGTGCAACCGTGTCACATGAGTTACCGGTGTCCTGTGACTCTCATGTTTTATCTGCAGCAATGTGGTGGATTTAAGGAAAATGTCAAAAATGAAATAATGTTTGGCACAGTAGGCATTCAAGGTTGTAAGTAAATCTCTCCCTTTCCTTCGTAAGGGAGTTCAATGCTAAGCGTGGTGAAAGAATGAAGTGTGTGGGCTTCTCACCTGGAGTGGCCTAAGGAGAGGGCATAAAGATACTATGGATGTGCCAATTCTTCAGCTCTTATCCTCTGAACAATTTCCCCCAGCGATGAAGGGCTACATGGGCACTTCCACTCAGACCTAACTGGGAAAGCATTGTATGATGTTTTCCCACTCTTTGTGAGGTTCCCAAAGCCTTGAGAAAACATGAGTGATGGCAAAGTCCAAAAGGAGCAGAATGACGTTCAGGACAGTGCTTGGGGCTCAGGGCAGAAAATCTTCATATGGGGACGTTAGCCTCAACCATTACGACCCTTGTATAGGAAATGTTTGCATTTTATGACTTAACAAGATACTATTTTGACAGAGTGAAACAAAGAACAACCCTCCAAGACTATAAAAATGACAATTTTTCTGTTTTTAGTTTTTAATACACTAGATATAGTTTGAAATAATTTTTCCTTTAAAAATAACATTTACTTCATTCTCTGTTACAAAAAGATCACATGTTCTTCCAGAAAAAAAAAGAAAGCAAACTCAGAAATAAAATATTTTTGATATATTATTCTGTCCAATTGAAATATTTTCATGAAATAGAGTGAAATGAAACCACATGTGCCCATTCCTATTTTGGAGAAGCTATCTTCAGGCATGACCCAAGAGCACTTGCCTTTTCCCTTTCATTGCGAAACAAACATGCTGTTTCTACAGCATGCTCAGTCTCTCTTATTGTCCTTGAAGACAGAATCTTGACTTCACCCTGGGTCTCTGCGACTAGGAATTCACTTGAGGTTCTTTGCCTATATAACTTATTTTTTTCATGTTTATTTGGTATTCATGTCTTCTGCAACATATAGATTCACTTAAAGATGAGGTAAAAGTGCATTTGTGTTGCAGGCTGAGCCTGAGCAAATTGTATTCGCTGAATTTGTGACTGGCAGACTATTCGTTTGGTAGATTGAAGAATTTTCTAGACTATGGTGATGATATATTGATATATGTATAGAAATTACCATAGGAAACCAAAGGAAAGAAGTTCAAATCACTGGTCCATATGTCTTATTGACTTAATTGACTTGAAATGATCGGGTCTCATAGTTAAGAAAAAAAAATCACAGGAGTACAAATGCAATTCATTATCTCATTAGATACTCAAGGTATCCCAAATATTAAATGGATATGTTACATTCTATTATTATATTACTGTGGTGCCCTCAATAGTAATTAACACAAAAAGAAAATAATCAAGTGCCCCTAAATGCCATTCATTTCACATTTTTAATGTTAAAATCTGCATATATGCCTAGCAAGAAATTAATTTAACATGCATAAAGAATTTACTAAACTTAGTACTAATTTCATTCCTTGCATAGGTAGTATAGAGCAGAATAAATTATGGTTGAAAACAAGGAAAATTTGTAAAGGTTGTTTAGTTACTGCAAAGTTACATATAGTATATCATTAAGTGGCTTCTATTAATTGTATGTGGTTTCTTCATTTCCATTTCTTTTAAAAAATGTTTTAGGAATGTAAGATGGCCCAGCTGCTGTGGGAAACAGTCTGGCAGCACCTCAAAAGGATAAATATAGAGTTACCATATGATCTGGCAACTTTACTCCTAGGTACACAGCCAAAAAGAACTGCAAATATACGTGCACACAAAAGTCTGTGCGAAAGCTCATGGCAACCTTATACATTATAGGAAAATGTGGAAACAGCACAAATGTCCCCTAACTGATGAACGGATAAACAAATGTAAATCCATACAAGAGAAAGCATTCAGCATAAAGGGACTGCAGCAGCGACACACGTTCCAAGATTGCTCTTTGACCACACTACCCTCAGGTGCCATTCGCAAAGACTGCAGGAAACGTCTAGAAGACGGGCAGGCGTGGACATGGTGAGTGGATGACTGGTTGTCAGGGGCAGAAGGGATAGAAAGGTGGAGGGTCAGCATTAAAGGAAGAAAGAGTTTGTGAACAGGGATAGCTGCCCGACAGTGAATGTATTCAACTATATCTTTTCAATTTTAGGATTTAAAAAAAAATATGTGAATTACAGTTCAGTGAGTATTCAAAATGTTTTCCTTTCAGAACCGGCTGATAAACATCTTTAGAATCACGACATACCTAGTAATGAGATGAAGCTGACATACTAAATAACAACACTATATATTTCAGTCCAAGAGCTAATAAGTAAAGAATCATTTCCCCAAACAGAACGAGTCACCAGTTTCTCAATTTGAGAAATATGTACCTTTTTGGACTAGCCAAGCCAAGGGACTGTTTTAAAAAGTAATGAGTCACTACTTCCACGCTGTACACTTATCCTTATTAAATAAAGCCTAGACAAGCAATACTATTCGCATTTTGGATGCATGGAGACCTACGGCCAGCTGTACCTCTCCACACCGTGGTGAGCAAGATGTCTCCAGCTTGCTTGTGGTCTGTGGCTTGTAAGCAAAACCATGCAGAGACAGGAGGTACATGAGCAGTCAGAAATACATTAGTTTCTTCTGGAATTACTTGGGATTTCTTTCAACTGAAACAGTTATGAAAATCAAAATAAATATCTATGTATACTTGGGGACTGTATAGCAGCGAGATATCACAATGAATAGTTGTTTGACCATGATAAAACATTAAATGTTATATGATATTATTATTCTTATTAAACACATGGAGGAACCTACCATCAGAATCCCGGGCCATAATGATAGGCCAAGTGGATAAAGTGTGTCTTCAACATCCTTAAATCAAAAGGTTAAAATATTTTTTAAATTTTACTAGTATATTTTTAAGAGGAATATAAATATTTCATAGAACCTAATATCACCTCTCTAGCAAAACCTCTGTATCTGAATCTTCTTTGTTCAACTGGTTTTGTCAAAACAGAAAACGCCATCTTGTGATTCTTTGGTGATATCAATACCAGAGCATCCTGTGTTTTGAGTCTGTGTGTGTATAGTATTCACACTTCGTGAAAATGACATTTCTTCTTCCTTAAATAGGTGTTTGTGTACCTTTTGCCTCTTAATTGTTTCATATTCTTATCATAAATGTACCATCTGTATTTATCATAGAAAATCCAAAATACTTTGGCCTTTAAGAAGGAAACTGCTTAAAATTCTTAGACTATTGTTTGTGCTTGCCTTTCAAAGCAGTGTTGTTACGTTTTCAGTGTGCTCAAAGGAATATTTCTTTTTCTTTTTTTTTTTTCTAGAATTCTCCTTCTGGTTCTCTGCTTCTTAAAGAAAAAAAAGAAGTATTTGTAATGAGTAATAGCTCTTTTCCCTCCCTGACCTTGAAGGCAGATGGGATGTGTAATGCTTTTCCTAAAAGTAATGTTCTCATTTTTACACAGTGATCACCAATGGGGAAGGAGACTCTCTAGCTCAGATCTCCTTTTTCTAACCAAATATGCTTCTGTTTATTTTAACCTTCTCTTTCTTTACTTCCCCTTGGTGCTAGGTCATAGAAAGGGAGTAACTCTTTTCTACTTAGTACAGTCGTTGTAAAAAAAAAAAATGGAATAAATAAAAACAGTAAGGACAGGGAAACGAAGCCATTTATTTATTCTTGCTTTTCTCTCAAAATAGTCTGCACTAAAAACACACTGAAACACATGAGTATAAAGTTGTTAAATAACCTGGTATCATTCTCGTTCAAACCACAGGGACCTGACGCACTAATCATCAGAACTAGTCAAAAGAAGTTTGCCCCTTCAGGGCTGCTTTCTTTCTCCTTGCCTATTCGGCTCTCCACGGCAGATTTAAATTTCACAAGCTTTGGTGGCCAAAATGATGTAGCTGAATTTCATTCTCTCTCTCTCTCTCTCTCTCTCTCTCTCTCTCTCTCTCTCTCTCTCTCCCCTCCCTCTCTCATTGTTGTTATGGTTTGTTTTCCCCTTGTCCGGCAGTTTCAATTCAATTAAGAATGTATGGTTACTTTTTCATATTGTTTTGTCTTACCCTCTACATACTATATCCAGATAGGAAACACTGGATCATTAGTTCTCCCCTTTCTCAGAATAGATTCCTTGTTAACTTCTCCCTCTGTCACTGCCTTTTCTAAAAGACAATGACTTAGGACTGGGGGATGTAGCTCAATAGAGTGTTTACCCAGCATGCACAGAAGCATGAAGTTTGATTCCCCACACCCTATAATTTGGGCGTGGCAATGCATGCCTATAATCCCACCAGTTTGGAGGTGGAGGTAGGGAGGATCACGTGTTCAAGGTCATCCTTAATTATGAGGCAAGTTTCAAGGCAGCCTGGACTATGTGAGACCCAGTTTCAAGACAAAAAAAGATTTCATACTTCTAGACACCGCCTTCTGGGAGTCCTATAGGACATTTAAGTTGACCTATATTTTAGCAAAACCAAAGTAAGTACCTCACTGTTCATAAACCACTCTCCCAGTCACTGGGAGAAGCAGAGATCTGAAGAGCAAGGATAACAATCGTTGCAAAGGTTTTTAAACTTAATGAGAAACTGCATACTACCAAAACAGTGAGTCTGAATTAGTCTACAAAATAAACAGAACACATTGTTTTCTCTTTCTCATCTTCATTTAGAGCAAAAGGAAAAGAGTAGTGTTATAAGCTGTCTGGGGAAAAATGTTTTTGTCTGTTTATGCCTGAGTGTCTCAGAGATGTCTGGAGCACAGCTTCATCCCAAGTCCTCCAACTTATCTAACTATCCTGTTTTGAAAAGATTTTATATCTGCCCTCCAACCTTTTTAGATTCTGTATTTCATAATTTCAATAAATGCCTTGCCAATTTCAATAAACATATTTCCATTGCTACAAATTTTTGTTCCTTTGCCTTTTCATCACATTTATGAGGCAAATTTTCCATTCCTGGGGAACCCAAGCGTCTACTTTTTCAGTATTTGCAACCTGGGATCCTAACCTTAGTAGAAAAGGCTGATTCCCCTACAACTTCAAGTCAGCCTCAGTTGGGGGCCGGGAAGATGGCAGCCAGGAACGTGCTTGCCTCCAAAGCCTCCCCAGAACTCATCCATACATGCTGGCCTTGGTGGCACATGCTTGAAATCCCAGTACTGGAAAACTGGGGATCGGCAAGTCCCTGAGGACCGCTGGCCAGTCTGTCTGGCCTAACTGGGAAACTCAAGGTCAATGAGAGGCCCTGTCTTAAAGGAGGGGTGTGGTGTTGCTGAGGAAGTCGCGCAAAGTTGCCCTTTGGCTGCACGCACCGCCCGCTGACACACCTATGTGCACGCACATACTAAAAATGAAACAAAATCGGTTCCAATCAGTCTGTGGCCATGCCGCCCGGTTATTTTTCTACTCTGGAAAATGCTACATCAGTGCTTCGCCGTTCTCCTCTAGTCTGTGTTTCTAGTGAGCTGGGTACAATTATGCCCCAACACCCAGAGGACATTTGATAATGTCAAAAGACAGTTGGAGATCTGATAGCTGGTGGGTAAAGGTCAGGCTAGCCCCATGCAATATAGAACTGTCCTGTTAAAGGTGTCAGTAGGCCAAGGTTCTGACACCCCACCCACCTTGGCTCTTCATACTTACCATATGCCTGCCTTCCTGAACAGAGCAAACAACAGCCTCATCTTCTCTGTTTGAAATACAAAACACTTACTTATTTCTGCACTCGGTCTCACTTCCTCTTAGGAGAGCTGGGCTGTGCACTTGAAGCCAAGGCCAAGCCTGCCACCTGTGCGGACACTTTCACAGCGGCCTCACTTCTCTGTAATGCTATCCTATGTATTATTCATTTTCTGTTGATATTCTCTCTTGCCTTTTGATTTTCAACATAGCAAGCTTTAGACTGAAAACAAGACAAATATCTTTCCCTCCAGGTCCTGCCTTGTCCTCTTTTACAGATCTTTCTCCAAACATTTGTTACTAATGACAACTGTCTACAATCCCTCACTTCTCCCTCAAACTCAGCTTAACTCCAGTCCAACTTCTGGCCTTCTCACCCCATTGAAACCACTCTAATCAAGTCACCATTGTCCTTCCAGGTTGGAAGTGCTTAACTAGACTTCAGCTTTCAATGATATTGGTCACTCCCTGCTCTCTGAAACAATCTTCCCTTAATTGCAGAGACCTCTTGGTTTTCAAAACCCTCTTGCTGGTTCCCATGTTTCCTGTGGAGTGAGCCACCCTCGGGATGCACCCATTAAATGGGTGCACTTCCTTAAGACTCTCTCCTAGAGATTTACATCTCCTCCGTTTTCATTCTCTTCCTAACCAGTACTATTTATACCCATTGCTTCATAGATGCAAAACGTTTTCATTTTCATATGAGCTTTTCTGGTTCAGTGTTCTGGTTACAGGTCTAGACATCTAGTCACCTTAGTGTTTGTAAGTATGTCCGAACATCAAAGTCTCAGCATGTGTCTCTTGACATCTGCTTCATCTTTGATCATTCTCTTTTTATTTCCTTTCCAAGTAGGGAACATTCCTACGGTCCAGGTAAGAGGGAGTTCATAGTTGTTTGCTGTTCAGATGAGAACAATCTTGTGTCATTTCCCCCAGGGTCAACATAGCCAGGTGACAACACAGGACTGGGGCCTTTCTCATTGTTTCTCTGATTCTTGAGCAAGTGATCCAAAGGGAACTGTTGAGCATTCGTCCCAAGTTTAGGTGGTCTCAATGGTTTTTCAGCTTCACCAAGGTAAGGAGGTGTTTATGGTTTCTCTGTGGGGTGCTTCCACAGAAGGGGCCTCTTCCCATCCCTCATCTAAATTCTTTGGCAACAACTCTTCCACAATCAACTCATTTTCATTCAAAAACTATTTAAATTGATATTTAAATGTGTCAACCTCCAAACAGGTGACTATGGGGCATGATGCCCTTGTCAACTTGACAGAATACAGAAAGAATCGCCTGGGAGGTGGCTCCTGGGTAAGCCTGTGGGAGATTATATTGGTTAGGCCTTTGGAGTAGGAAGATCTGCCCACTGTGGCTGGCAGGGTTTCTGTGCACTGGGATGGGGGATTGTATGGAGGGAGAAGTTGAGCTGAGTGCAGACATTTGTTTCTCTACACTTCTCATCTGTGCATATAATGGAACTAATGCCCCAAGTTCCTGCCTTTGGGACTGCGCTGTGCTTCCAAATGGTGAGTCAAAGGATAGATACTGTCTCCCTTCCCTTGTTTGTGTCAGATGATCTTACCTGAGCGACAGGAATAGGAGGAGGGGGCGCAGGGGGTATAATATGAAAATCTAGTCTGGATTTGAGCAAAACATCTCAAAGTTTAATGTTTTAACTAATAGTGTGAATTATAATTTAAGTCGTTTAATTTGATAATCTCTCTAATTTTTAATACCAGCAAAGGAATGAATTTCTACTCATGGTCTGGGAGTTAATTTTGCCACAGGTGAAGAATTCAAACCGTTTAGTGACTATACAATGACAGCAGTGTAGCTAGAACACCAAGACCCCTGCGGAGGGAGGGGTGGGAGCAAATTTATGACCAGAGGTAGTAGCCCATAGGATTCGGGATATCTCACTCACGAAAGGATTGCATTTCCTAATACAACCAACATGTGCATTCTGTTGTGGAAACATCTTTGTAGGACTGTGGTTTTTGAGAAGACACCTGTGAGAGTGTGTATGCTGGCTTGTCAAAAGGGTAGCATACATTTGACATTCAATGTTTTCATCAATCCAGCATTTACACCCATTTCTATTTAGTGGCACTCTTCAGTGAATATAGTCAGGTGGGTGATACAAGCCCCATGTCTCACTGCTAAAACTGAAGATGTCAGAGCATCTCTCTCCCTGTCTCTTGGAGCGGAGGAGTGAGCCTATCATGACTATTGTGAGGGGCAGTAAACTTGACTAGGGAACATAAAGATGAAGGTTGGACTGGGTCTAATCTTTGGTGGGATGGTTTTTATAGGACCAGTGTTCTGCATTTCCCATGCTTTCTGCTTGCTAGATTTCTGAATTTTACTGGCCCAGCCCTTATGCTCCAGAGTTGATTGATTTGCTCTTGACTGTCTTTTACTTGCACTTCCTTACTTTTAGATATTTAGAGGTAATTTATATTACTCACAACCTAATGGACATGGGATTTAAAGCCAACCCCTAATTCTGGCCCTCATTTGAAACCTTCTGTCTCTGTCAATAGTGAAATAATTCATCTAGTCAAAAGTCCAGACTATGTCATTAACAACGCTGTTTTTGCTGGAATCTAACTCATTGTTTGAATGACTTCCCTCATAAGTATTGCTTGAGCCTGTCTACTTCTCTGGCAGCATCAGCACCAGCTATCTGGTCCAAGTGACCATGCTAACCCACAAGGACAAGATGGCCAAGAGGCAAAGGGGATAGACCGCTGCTGATACACTGTGCTCTATATAAGTGGGTTTGCATCCCTGTTGGAAATAACTTTGAAGAACCAGTGAGATAGCATGTATTCTGGCATGTAGATCTGCAAAACACATCATGCACACACACACACACACACACACACAAATTTATAAATACATATTTAAAATCACAGGACCTTATAGTTAAGAGGACTGGCTGCTTTTCCAGAATACCCAGGTTTTATTCTCAGTACACACTCAGCTCAGAACTGTCTGCCACTGCAGTGCCAGGGAATCTGGGCTCTCTTCTAGACATAAAAAAAAAAAAACATATGCATACAATAAAAATGAAAGAAAAATTTAATTTCAGAGTTAAAATGGTAAAATAGTACAAATTTATTTCTCATAGTTTTAGACACTGGAAGAAAACTTGTAATTTTATTTTTAGTGATGCCTGTCGTCTGGCTTGTATGTGGCCGGCTTCTCATTGTGCCTTGGTGTAGCTGTATCTTTCTCTAGTAATGCTTAAAAAAGACAGGATGTAGGGAAAGAAGAAAGAAAAGGGGAGAGGCCTTACTTTTTTTTTTTTTAAAAAAAGCCTCCAATCCTGTAGGGTTAGAGCCTAATTCACAAGGCTTTATTTAACCCCAGTACTCTCCAAATATAGTCACACTGAGGTTTAAGACTTAAACTAAGAATTTTAGAGGGGATGCAATGTAATCCATTAATAATTTCCAAACTAAACTCCAGAAAGGTTTAGAATCCCTATTACATGTTCTTACAATATCCTCATCTGTGTTCTTAGCCCTATCGTGAAGGTACTTTGTCAGTACATATACTTAAATGACATTGTGTGTAAAAAAAAATTCATTTGCTATACCTAAGTAACGAAATAGCCAAGCTTAGCCACTCAGTGCGTTGTTAGATACATGTTGGCTATATTCATGGTCAGGTGACTGAGAACTGTGGCTCATAGGTAGCCAGCATTATACAAGCACATAGAGATGTTCTCTTACTTAATCTGAGATCAAATGTCAAGTTCTAGTTCCTAATGAACGTGTCTCTGTTGACACTTTTCAAAAGTAGACAATTCCCAAGTGGAAACCATTAGAAACCGGGGGCTATCTGTGCTGGTCATGGCCACATTTAACATTTGCTTGCCTAATGTGTGATTAATGTCTTGTTTCTCAGAGAGTAGATTGCATGTGGACAGGCCCTTCTTTAGCTTTGCTAGCAGATGTTCCCTGGTAAGAATGCTCTAAACCAATCTGGAGAAGCACAGTGGTTAACTCATATTTTACTATAAGAGAAGCTACCAATAGCTAGAATGAGATGGTTGTGGGCCCCCCCCCAATCTCTCTTCTACATAATAATGACAGCTTATCTTAAACAAAAATTACCATCCAAATAGTAATATTGAAACAAATATGGTAAAACTCAGTGTCGATGACCCATTCTGGTAAACTGCATGGAACTCTCAGTTCTCAGATTTATCATGTGCTCTATTTACATCTCAGAAAGACATTTTCTCTGAAACAAGAGTCAGCATCAATTCAGAGTGGAGTTTCGCTTAGCTCTATGGTTGGTGTCAGATGTCAGCATAGTCAGAAGCAACGTGTAGCTTCAAGTGCAACTAGACATGGAGCCTTCATTTCTAAAAGTGACAGAAGGGTCAAGATGCGCTGTTTGCCACATCCGTGTGCTTTGTTCATGCTGACATGGAAGTGGGATGCGGGAAGGCTCTGCAAGAACATCCCAGTCTAGTCACACACTACAAATTTCACTCATTTATGTCCATTTGAAATATCCATTATGCTAAGTGAAGAGCTACTAATGTTGCCAGAGAAAATTATTTTTTCCATCATCACACTAATTTGCAAAGACCTCTGTCTGAGATACATGAGGGCGTGTGCGTGGTCATGAACACGACGCAAGCTCTTCTTCTAGTTCATTCTAACTGTGATGTTTTTGAGGGTATGTTAGCCGACCCTCCGTGGAACAGGATGAGGTAGTTCCTGGTTAGGAGGACAAAACATACAAGGGTGAACCTGAATGTTTATAGCCCCCATCTAATTCATGCTAGAGCCTTAAAAGCCATTGGCCTTTTCCAAGTGCCCAGCAGATGCTAGCAGCTGCTCAACACCTGTGTGAAAGATGGCCAGTGGACACAGAGATCAGTGAATGCTCATCAGCCCAGTGGATAGTCTGAGGAAGAGAGCAGATTAATTTCATTCTTCTGGCATTAAAAGGAAAGGTAGTCTGTAGTCAGCTGAACGAGAGCAAATTTTTCTTTTTCACTTACAAATAGGCTGTCCCCGGGGCATAAATTTGGGCCTCCTTGCGGTGTCAAATGTCCCGATGAAGCACTGCTAAAGACCTTGAACATGACAAGGCCTCAATGGGAAGGGATTTTCTTCAGGTGAGCACAGGGCTGCTGGGTTCTAGGACTGGCACTGAAGAATCAAGGACTTTCTGCCCCCCACACAGAGATGCTCAGCGAATACTTAGAGGCTTGCCAAGGGGAACAGGTAGTTCTCAGCAGGGACCCCAAAAAGCAATGCGGAAGATTCTAGAAGGTGAGACCTTAAGGCCATTGCAGTATTTCCTAAATTTTCATGGACATAAGATTTAGAAGGAATGCATGATTATTGTCATAGGTTTCTGAGTCTGGACCCAGATCTACGAAGTCAGAATTCCCAGAGACATGACCAGGAAATCTGTACATAATACTCTAGGTCAGTGGTTCTCAAATAGTATCTGCTGGGTGGGGGAGGGGCGATGGGGGGGAGGGCGAGGTGAGAAGGGGTGAGAAGTTGTCACTAAAGCAGGGAAGGGGAAAGCAGAAAGCTGTTCCCCTCTCTCCTCCAGTTTCAGTTCAGCAAGTCTCTCTGTGGCCTTCCCGACTTTGCATTACTAACCTGGAGAACCACTGTTTCTGGGCTATGCGTATGCTTCTTAAACTGTAACATGAATGTGGATCTGCCGTGTTGGTTCCTAGTTTAGACACCGATCCTGGTTCTGGACTTCTGGGAGATACTGGTTTTCATTTCTAGCAAGCTGCCCTACCTGTCGCAACAGAGTGCCTGTTGAAGAACCTGGGCACGGTGCGGACACTTCTCCATAGGCCTGCCTCCTGAGTCAGAGTTTATGATTAGCAAAGTGTTTCAGCCCCTTTCTGTGCTAATTAGTGTTCAAGAAGCTCCGTCCCTAGGTGTTTGCGTCAGGAAATGTACAGATGCTGTACTGCCTCGATGATGTGCTGGATGAGAGTTGCAGGGAACTGTGGCTACAAAATGAAAAGACTGTTGACCGGCTGGGAGGAAATGTTTGCTGCGGCATAGCTGATGAGTGATGTACAGATTCCTGTCCTCGTCTTGTGACTAAATACCTGACAGAAGTCCACGGTTCAAGCTGTTAAGGGTCAACATGGTGGGGAAGGCAGAATGAGGACCCTGACCCAGAGCTCACCAAGAAGCAGAGATCTCAACTTAAGGTAGGGCTGGACTAAACCCTCCAAGCCCATCTCTGCAAAGTCATTAACATCTTTCAGCTGGGTTACTCTTAAAGGTTACAAAATCTCTCTAAACAACATATGTGGACTGCTATTCAAACATAGCCTCTGGGGGCGTTTCACACGCAAACCATAATAAAGGTTTATTAGCCAAAGTTTGAGACTAGAAAACAGCAACTAGTCTGATCTTAAAATGAGAGGAAGACTTAACCCCCATCCCCTTGTCTTTTCTCCTTCCCTCCCTTTCTCCCTTGCTCTCCAGCTCTTCATAGCTCGTTGTCTTTCTGGCTATGTGACTCTGACGTTCTCCAATAGCTTGGAGAAAATTCCAAGGATGCTCCTTGAAAAGACATTTATTTAGGGAAGGCAAGTAAATAACCAGAAAGCACAGGGGAAAAGACTATAAGGCCACTGAACATCAATGAACTAAAAATTGTAACACAATGAGACTGTACTTTAAACATGGCGTGATGGCTAGCATGAAAAAGACCACAATAGCGTGGAGGAGAGCGTGGAGCAAAACCAACAGTGTGCGCTGTTGTTGGAAATGCACATGGGAGCAGCCTTTATGGTACCCAATATGGAAGTTCCTCAAAAATGTGTGAGTGGGGTTTCCATGTGATTCAGTTATATATGTGTGTGCATGTGTGTGTGTCTCTCTCTCTCTGTGTATGTATACACACACACACATACATATATTCAAAAGACAGTATCTCATGAAGACATCTTGCCTCTTGTGTTTATTATGACATTATACCCAACATACAGAAACAAGTGTCTGTCAACAGATAAGATGGGAGAATTACGATAAAGATTAAACACACTAGTATTTGGTCTTTCAAAAGGAGATCTTGCCATTTATAAAGTAATAGATGGGCCTGAAAAACTTTATTTTAAATGAAATAAGATAGACACACAAAGAAGAGGATGTGTGATTGCAATTATGTCTGAAAAAAATCTTTAAAAGCTGGAACAGAGAAAAAGAATTGGTACAAATAGGAACATGTCAGTCCAAGAGCTCACAGTTAAATAATGTGGGGTGAATAACTAGAGGGACCGGACGTGTAGCAATGATAACTGATGTTAAAACACTCTAATGTGCTGGAGATTTCTAGGAGAGTATGAACTGCCAGTGTATGAGATGGATAACTTAAATTGCTTAACTACAATGTCATCTCAGTACTGTGAGATAGTCAGACATCATATTCTATGGCTAAATATATATAATTATTTTTTGTATTTTTGTATTTTGAGACAGGGTTTCTCTGTAGCTTTTGGAGCCTGTCCTGGAACTCACAGAGATCCACCTGCCTCTGCCTCCCAAGTGCTGGAATTAAAGGCATGTGTCACCACCACCCAGCTTTAAACATATACAATTTTTATTTAGAAGTTGAACACTTGTAAACAGATACTCTGCACATGGCAGAGATATGATGTTGAGGCAGTCTGCTCATGATCAACCTGGAAGGTTTATCTGCCTCTCCTACACTGTATCATTTTCTTTAATGTCAACTGTGTTAGGTACACAGAAGAAGAATTCTTACTTCCAGTTGATAGTGAGAAATCAAAAACCAGTATATACATTTCAATCACCTATTCAAGGTCATACAGCTAATTCGTTTCTCGTCTTAGGAATCAAGTACTTTGTTTCAAACTCCAGTGTCAGTTTCATTAAGAAACTTTTGCGGATCTCATTACTTAGTCACAAATGCAGCAGTAGGGGAAATTGTGTTATGTGAGAGAGCTGATCTTTCTAATAAAATCTTTATACATTGCTTGACAGCCTAATCCTTCCAACTCCCTAAAGGTGGCCTTCATCTTTAACACTATATCATCCTCTTCCAAGATGATCATTTTGAAACACAGTTAAAGACAAAAAAGGACAGAAAAAAAATAGCAATGTCACATAAGACTATAAGGGAACTGAAGAACTTCTGTTGTCGGGTGATGTCACGGTAGCTATCAAATGTCTTCACATAGCTCATTATTTATGTCTTTGTAAGGATGCTGATGCAAACAGACGTCTAGGTCTTGTAGAATCAGCAGAGTGCAGTACTTATATTTAAGTTTATGTGTAATATTTGGGAGTGATAAATGACAGCTATGTTACTGGTCTTTGTGTTTAATATATATTAAATATAATATGTGTTATTTTTTAAAGTATGTTCTTATATAAAAAGAAATATTAGCAAATCAAACATATGCCGTATTGCCCTAGCAGCAGCCTCGTGCATCTTTTCTTGTGTTTTGTTGTCTGATATAGGTTCTCTCTACATAGCCTCGGATATTTTGAACTCTTTATATCCCTGCTTCGGCCTCCTGAGTGCTGGGATTACAGATATGCACCACTGTGAGCACTAACCTCATGCATCTTATATTGAAATTATACTATGAATGCATCTTGAATGGCCGACCTGTACCCCTCAAGTTTATATAAATACATTCTGTAACATTTGCACAAGAAAATTACCTAACCATATTTTTCTCAGTATGTACTCCCCTCACTATAGCTCTCACTAGAGATCTATAGACGTTTAATGGAGGAACAAGAAGATCAGAGTAAAGTGTATGAACTATGTGAAAAAGATTCTGGCATCCTCTCCCTGGGGATACATACTTTCAAATGAGTCTGAACTAATAGGAATGTCTATTCTCTCTTTTCCTTCAATCTAAGACAAAACAACATGCAGAAGGGGACAAGTTGTGCGTTGTCTTACTGAAGGATAATATGGTAAATGGTATGAAAACAAATTGCAGTGTGGTGGAGAGGGTAGCTACTGGAGGAATTATCACAATGTGAGGAAAAGATTTGGCAAGAAGCAGTGATTTTTCTCGAAGAGAGGAAATTAGAACAAACTGGGTGGCTGTGGGCTGAGGGACGAGGAATGAAAAGGTATCAGGGCTTGACAGTGAATCAGAGATGCTTTTACCTGCAGACTAGTCTGTCCTCTTGTAAGGCTTGTTGTTGTTGTTGTTGTTTTTCGAGACAAAGTTTCTCAGTGTAGCTTTGGATCCTGTCCTGGCACCTGCTCTGTAGACCCAGGCTGGCCTAGAACTCACAGAGATCTACCTGCCTCTCTCTCCCAAGTGCTGGGATTAAAGGTGTGCCCCACCACAACCCAGCTTGTGAGGCTTTTTGAAGGGCCTGTGTGCTGGCCCTGGTTGAAGCAAGCCAAAGTTCAAGGAGCCTGGGGACTTTGGTATCCAAACTCTGGTCAGCTAACGTTTTGTTCCCACTGATCAATGGGGTGAACAGTTTTGCTGATCATTTACGAGGTGAAGAAAGAATCCAGCAAGCCTTTGTCCATTTCTGCACAAGGAGAATAAGGGAAACTGAAAGTCTTAACCAAAGTCAGACGGGAAAGGACATTCATTTCCTAGGGCACAAGGGGAATGTGACTTTGTAACCTACACTGTTCTCCCGAAGCACAGGTCCCAACTAAAGTTCAACGTTGTTGATATTATATAAATATTACTATGTTGACTGTTCAGCTTTTGTAAACTTAAATTTTTTTCCCCAAGGCAATTTTAACTATGTATAAAAATCAAGAACTTTAGAATCTACGTTCTGTTCAAGATGTCAGTATTATAATTACTGTGATGATATAATGTTTGCAAATTTCCTTGTTAATATTTCAAATCTTTAAAAGAATTCCATTTTTATATAACTCGACGAAATACAAAGTCACACCTTTTTTTCCTCACTGAAGCACAGATTGCCACCGAGTCCAGAGGCCTGTTGCTTGCATTTCTCAGTATTCACCAAAGTTCCAAAGCAACCACTTATACCTCTTCATGGTAAGAAAACTCAGTAGGGATTGAAAACCTGCCAGGGTCCTTGTCTATGTCCTTGCACCTGGTTTTTAACAGATTCTCAATTCATAATTGTTGGTGGAATAAAAGTACTTTGAATATTAAAATTATGGTTGCTACTAAAGAAATGCTTATCATTTCATGTCTTCCAGCATGGATTGTTTTGGTAAACCAATTTAAGTTTGTAAAAGCTATAGGGAGTATCTGGAGAATTCACACCACAATATTCTTAAGTCTATGTAGGTTGACTATTAAAACTAATCAATAATGATATTTAATAATTATTAAATGTTTATCATGCATTAAGTACATATTATATGTTAAATACTTTAGATAAATCTTGCTTTTATTTTCAAAGCAATTTCGAGTAAACTATGGATTGAATTTGAATTTTGGGGGGTAACTTATGTGCAAGTACAAATTAGGATGGTAAACTTATCTAACCTCCTATTATAATGAATAGACCTGTGTCATAAAAATGTATTTTAAGCATGTATTGAACACCCTGTGATCCTAGCTACTTTGGAGGCTGAAGGCATGATGATCATGAGTTTGTAGTCAGCCTGGGCAATGTAATGAGACCTCATCTCAAAAATAAAGCATTATATGTCATCGGTATCTTCATTTCTTGTAGTTAATTTTTATATTATTGCTGAGATACATAAATTATGAAAATGTAATGTTGCAAAAGGAATTTTGACAATAGTTCTTGCTTACTTTGTCCCACAGCTGTAACAGTTTATAATGGGTTTTCTGTGGGTTGTAAAAGTGAATATTTTGTGGATAAACAATATCAAAGAGGAAATCATTTTCATTAGATGGAATTTACATAGCATAAAGTCACTTCCAAAAGTCAAAGAAAATGACAACTGAAAGTGATGTAAACTAAAAGTATTAACTGTAGCTCGGGCAGTGGTGGCACAGGACTTTAATTCCAGCACTTGGGAGGCAGACGTAGGTGGATCTCTTTGAGTTCGAGGCCAGTCTGGTCTACAAGAGCAAGTTCCAGGACAGGCACCAAAGCTACAAAGAAACCCTGTCGTCGCCCACCCCAAAAGGATTAACTCTAAACCAGGAACCAATCATTTGCCTTATCAAGGTAGCAAACCACAGGGAAGATCAGCAGAGGTGCAGAGGTACCACAGGCTTCAGCAGTCTTTCCAATAAGCTAGGCTTTCATCTGCCACTTACTTCCTCACAACACTAGCAAAGATGGAAAGGATGGAGCTATTGCCTACTCCACAGATTTGCTTGTCCTAGATTCACTGGTCCTAGATTATCTGGTTGAACCGTTGGGTCATGAGGCCTGAAGAGGGACAAAGAGGTTCTTCCTTCTGCCAATGAGATTTTGCACTCCCTCTGTCCTTCCCCTTCTGCCTTCCTGGAGCCTCTGGGTGCTAGAGACACATGGAGCTTGAAGGATGAAGGAAGAGGCCAATGGAAAAGAACTTCTCCTGGCCTTTGTTCTTTGCCCTCGAGAGTCCCAAAGGTGGAGCCTTAATTAGACTTTTGAAATGCAAAGCCAACTCATTTATATTGGTGGAAAAGAACTGCTATTTTAGAATAAGCACAACTGAAATCATTCTTAAATCATATCAAGAACATAATTTACATTTTATCTTCTTATTTCAAAATTCGTCTAAAATAAGATAATGCTGGCCATCAGAACAAACCTAGATAATTATTAGAAACTCTTGTTTTAATCTAGTCCTGCACATAGGGCATGTGAAATACCTGAGTAAAAACAACAAAAAGCCCGTATGTTTTCTGGAGTCTCATTCTAATGATAAATACAATAAAAGCATAATGTGATTTCAAGGAGCCTTAAGTGCTCTGACAGGAAGCAAAGCAAGATAAAACATAAAAATTATGACAGATCATCAATAAACACATAATACGATTTCAAGTAGCCTTAAGTTCTCCGAACAGAAAGAAAACAAAATTAAATATAAAAGTTTATGTGTGTGTGTATGTGTGTGTACATGTGTGTTTGAGTGTGTGTGCACATGTCTGTGTGTACGCATCAGGTGATGCTAGAGCAGAGAAATCTACGAAATGAGAAAGCAAGATGAGCAGAGCTCTGGGGAAAGGACTGCAAAGAGTCACAGATCGAGTACAGACTTTGGCGGGAGCTGGCACGGCAGGAAGTCAGTGTGACCAAAGCAGAGCTGAGGTGTGAATAAAGGGAGGAATTAAGTCACAAGGGAATCTTGGAATCTGCACTTACACAGTCTAGCAAGTAATGAGTTAGAATTCTGCATCTTACATTGTTATTGATACTCGCTGAAGAGCTATTGTAGAAGAATAACATACGCATTTGTAAAAGAATCTTACTGGCAGAAAAAGAAAATGAACTGTATAAAAATTTGCATCACATGATAAGGGAGAACTCTGAAATGCCAGCTATGACGCTAAATGAAAAACCCTTGGTTATATGGCACACTCCTATAATTCCAGCACTGGAAAAGCTGAGGCAAAAGACTTGTGAGTTCAAGGCCAGCCAGGCCTAGATGAGAAGGCTCTGTCTCAGAAAACTAAATGAGATCAAACAAAATAAAACTTCTTTTGAAACGAAATAAAGTAATCTACCCCAAACAAAATACCTTTATTTTCTACTTTATAAATTGTCCGGACAACTGAATGTAGAAAGCAAATGTAGCTCTACACTGTAGGGCATATGGCATAGACAGAAACAAAAGGCAGCCAGGGAGAAAAGACGTGGAAGTACACAACATTATCAGGACATGTGTGGTCGGATGACATTGAAATATTTGAAGCGATAATCCTAGAGAAGCTAAATAAGAAGGTGAACCCAAAGAAAAACATATAGGCATCCTCCTGAATATTAACCTTTATCAGGCGATGAAAGGAGACAGAGACAGAGACCCACATTGGAGCACTGGACTGAAATCTCAAGGTCCAAATCAGGAGCAGAAGGAGAGAGAGCCCAAGCAAGGAACTCAGGACCGCGAGGGGTGCACCCACACACTGAGACAATGGGGATGTTCTATCGGGAACTCACCAAGGCCAGCTGGCCTGGGTCTGAAAAAACATGGGATAAAACCGGACCTGCTGAACATAGTGGACAATGAGGACTACTGAGAACTCAAGAACAATGGCAATGGGTTTTTGATCCTACTGCACGCACTGGCTTTGGGGGAGCCTAGGCAGTTTGGATGCTCACCTTACTAGACCTGGATGGAGGTGGGTAGTCCTTGGACTTCCCACAGGGCAGGGAACCCTGATTGCTCTTCGGGCTGATGGGGGGGGACTTGATGGGGGGAGGGGGAGGGAAATGGGAGGCGGTGGCAGGGAGGAGGCAGAATCTTTAATAAATAAATAAATTTAAAAAAATTTAAAAAAAGAGAAATATTTGAGGCGATAAATTAGAGCTATATCCTATAAAACATAAGCAACTAGTAAAGTAAAGCAAAAATTTAGGTTGATAAATCAACAAAAGAGAGAAAAGTGGAACCAGATAAACTTAATAAATACAAAAGAAGAGAGAGAAAAAAAGATGGGGGACAGATGATGGCGGGAAATTGAAAACAACAAATAACAGTGTGATAGGTTTAAAACCAGCCACATCAACAGCCAGTAAATGTAAATGGTTTGATTATCCAAGTTAAAAAAAAGAAATCCATGATATGACGAAAAATAAAGAAGACCCTATTATGTTTGACTTATAAAACACTTAATGTTACATCTAAAGGCACAAAGAGATTGGAAGGAAAGTTGGGGGAAAAGATAGAATACAGTAGCACTAATTTAAAAAGCTTGGTTTGGTTACATTACTTCAGATACAGTAGATTTGGGGGCAAGGGATACTAAAAGACACAGATAATAATGATGCAGAGTATCATGTGGTTTTGAGACAGGCTCTCGTGTAATCTCAGGATGGCCTCCAACTCACTACACATCTGAGTTTGTTGTACAGAATGAACTCTTAAGGGCTAGAGAGATAGGCCATTGGCAAGAACACTTCCCTTGCAGAAAACCCACATTCTGTTCTCAGCACCCATCCCTGACTCCAGTTCCAGGGAATACGAATATGACACCCTATTCTGGCCTCTATAGGTACCAGGCCTACACATGGCACACACACACACACACACACACACACACACACGCGCGCGCGCATGTGTGCACGCACGCACATATGAACACACATGCACACACACACGAAAACACACACAAATGTAAAACACTCATATACAAAGTAAGTATCAGAATATATTATCATTCTTATAAATTGTTGAAAATGTTAACTACGTTTTACTAATAATACTTCATGATGGATAATACTGGTATATAATTTTTATCTCTTAATGGTCTGATTTTGGGTATCCTATTCTAATTATCTCAGAAAATAAAAAAAAATTTCATCCTCAGCAATTTTCTGGAACACCCAGTAAATGAGATAAATTGTTGTTTTCTTATGTGTGCGGAAAAATTCATCAGCGAGAGTGAGAGTGTCTCTGAACAGAATTTCCCTTGTGAAAGTTGCAAAGTACAAGTTCTTTTGGGGGATGGATTTGTTGGACCTTGGGTGATCACTACCATGAATGTCTGATGCCCTCCTGCACCGCTAAAGGTCTGGGATCCCAGGCCTTGCCACCACGCTTGCTCACTTTGTCTGGTGCTGGAAACAGAATGTAGGGTCTTGTGCAGCCTGGACCAGGACTCTGCCACCCGAGCCACATCCTAGTCTCAAAGTATATTTTATGATTCCCAGAGCACTAATTAATTTAATATTAGAAAAAATATGGCAATTCTTAAATATTTAAAAACTGAGTAGCACTCCTCTAAACAGATGAAAGGAGGAGGAGGAGAAGGAGGGACGGGGGAGGGTGGATGGAAAGCAGGAAGGAGGAAAAGAGGAGAAAAAAGTGTTCTTGAACCAAAGAAAAATTATGGTAGGTACTAATGTGATTTCCAGAGATATGTCTAGCATAAATTTTTATGATAGATAAAAAAGCCTGAAATTAATGACCTCAAGAATATATAAAAGACAAAATTAGTTTTTTTTAAATGGGAAAAAAAATCAAAGAAAAAATGAGTTAAAAATTATAAAAATGAACAGCAAAACCCATCGTAATCCAAAGCAGGTCTCTGAAATAGAAACAAAATAAAACACCTGACACTCTTCAAAGGCCACTCATTAAGGAAAAAGGAAATAACACACAGCGGTGACATGAGCTAAATGGGTTGTGATTGTAAAGCCAACCTTACGTTAACACAGTTGACCACAGTTGAGATCTTCAAATTCCTGAAACAATCCCAACCATGGCAGATTAGCCAGGAAAATATAGCCAGTCTGAGCTCATAGAAATGCATTTTAGAGGGGAATTTGTAGTTTGCAACTTTCCTCAAGGAAAATTCCATTCCAAGATGCTTTCATTAATGCATTTTATCATACACTTAACAAAATAACCATGTAATTTCTTCATTAGCACTTCTGGAAAGTGGCTGAGGAAGGAATTATTCTCTCATTCCCTGAGATGCTCTTTTATATGGTGCCAAAATTAGACATAAAAGAAGAAAATTATAGACCAATATTATCCATCATGAAAATTAATGGAAATATTCTTAGCAAAATTTTAGCTGATACTCAACTTTTAAAAATAATAACATATCATGGCCATGTAGTATTTATATTCCAAGATATAAATATATCATTGATAAGTACACATTACAAATATATATTATATAAAAATAATTTTGCCAATCTTATCACCTAAAAATGGAAAAAAAGCATTTTTTTTCAGTGTTTTGACCAATTGGGTTTGCTGTAAAAAAATGCCACAGACTGGATACCGACAACATAAGAAACATATTTCTCATAGTACCATATGCTGAGAAGACAAAGGTCAAATTCTGGCAGGATTTAGGTTTCTGGTAAGGGTGCTTTATTTATTTATTTACTTACATATTTATTTATTCTTTCTTTCTTTATTATTAATAATTTATAATTATATTTATAATATAATTTATTTATTAAGAGTTTAGAAAGAAATACTGTATATATGGCCTTATGGACAGAAAGAGGGAAGTCGAAGTCATTGTGTTGCATTCTCAGATGGAGAGAAGATGATTATCATTACAGCAGCAAAGAACTTGGTGTAGCTCTGTTCTCGTTCTAGATTTACATGGAAAGCAAGACCATCAAGAGATGGAATTAGGGGTCCCGCAGAACAAATTCCTCAGGCAGTTCTGGACTGTAGTGGGAGCACACATCACTGTAGAGTCCAGTGCTTTGAAACTATCTTCTCTTTCAGTGAATGTAACTTTGAATTGATTCGGGTGTGTCCAACTCACAGCCCAGAGTCACAGGCAGCCAACTCAGCCGAATGCCAAAGATCAGTTTCAGGTATCTTGTTCATTCGTGGCCAAATTTTTGGAGGCAGGCTCGCTCACTGGGACGAGCGCTGACTGTTCCAGCTTCAGTGGCTGATCGGCAAACTTCAGGAATCTTTCTGTCTCCTTCCCCTCAGTGCGGGAATTGCAGACTTGTACTGCCACGCTCAGCTTTTGACTTGGATGCTGAATCTCTGAACTCAGGTCCTCTTGTTTGCACACTGAGCACCTTGCTGTTTAAAAACCCCTTTCAGTAGTACAAAATTCCACAAAACGAAGAAATGGCCACTGTCTTTAAGTACATACTTTTTCCAAGGAAGATATACGAAGATATACGAATGGCCCACAGGTTATGAAAAACAGCATATTAATCATCAGGAAATGTCAAGTCCAAACTACAATGGTGTATCGTTTCACTCCAGCTAAGAATGGTGATGGCAAAATGGCAAAAGATAAGCCCCAGCAAAGACAGAGAAGGAAGAAATCTTCCACATTGTTGGTGAAGATGTTCCTCAAGAATTTAAGATAGAGTGGGGATGTAACTAGTGGTAGAGCGCTTTCATAGTATACACAAATACCTGAGCTTGAATTGCAGTATTGTAAAACCAAAACATGAATACATACAGAACTACAAGCAATGAGCTGATGCCATGGCTCAGTAGATAAGGATGCTTTACCAAAAGTGGTAAAGTACAAGGTCAATCCCTAGGATACACATAGTGAAAGGAGAGGACCACTTCCAGAAGTTGTCCTCTAACCCCCATGCACGTGTTGTGGCATGTGAGTACACACAGTCACACACACACACTCACACGCACACACACTCACACACACACACACACACACACACTCACACACACACACACACACACACACACACACTCACACACACACTCACACACACACACACACACACACACTCACACACACACACACACACACTCACACACACGCACACACACACACACACTCACACACACACACACACACACACACACACACTCACACACACACTCACACACACACACACACACACACACACTCACACACACACTCACTGTATAATACTACCCCTCTAAGACATTGTAGAAGAAGGAGCAGGAAGCATATGAGCAGGGGAGAACTTCTATGAAATGCCATCCTTTAGGTGGGACACTATTGCAGCCATGAACTCCCAGAAGCTGAGGTTACCGCACAAACAAGCACTGCCAACAATTAGTCATTGATGTGGGCGGGACTCACAGGCCTTTACCTCTTAAAGAGAATGCATTGGCTATTGGGTTCTGGGAAAGGGTGAGTGATTTTCTTCAGTTGTATGCATACTGATGAATCAGCCCATCAGGCTCCAGCAGATAGCCCCAAACCCAAGGCAGCACAGATGGCTCTGGCTGAACTCACTAGATCACAAAACAAAACAAAGAGACAGGAATGATAGCAAGATATTGCTAGGAAGGAAGGACAAAGTGCACTGAGGTAGAAAGGAATTAAGAGCGTGTAGGAGATGAGTGTAATTAATATGCATTATATGCGTGTATGGAATTGTCAAAGAAAAATAAAGTCATTTTCATGTAAAAATTTTTAGAATAACTACCCTTAATCCAGAAATTCTATCTATAGATATAAATTAAATCAAAAGGAAGTGAAATCAGTGTATCCCATAGAGATCACATGCTCATGGTGGCGCTATTGATAATAGTTCCCAAATGAGAACAATACAAGTTCCTATCATGGTTGAGTGTGCATGTGCACAAAAGACTATAATTCAGCCACTAAAAAGATTCAATCCTATTATAATATCAATATAAATATATGATAGGTCATTCAGTTATGTGAAATAAGCTTCACATACACATGGTTGCACTCATATGCAGACTCAAAAAAGGTTGGTCTCACAGAAGATCAAAGTGGAGGAGCAGTTGCCAGAGGCTGGGAGAGTAGGGGGAAAGGAGAAGTTAGGGAGAAAGGATAGAGAATATGTTAGAAAAGAGACACTCTGGTGTGCTACCATACAGCAACGCGACTATAGACAATGTATTATTATTTTTGAAGCTAGAAGAAAAGATTTTGGATGTTTCGCCATAGGGAAGGAATACATACTTGAGGAGACAAATAGGTTTACTATATTATGAACATTATACACTGTATCATTGTGTTTCAACATCACATTGTACCTCATGAATATGTAAAGTTTTGAGTTCCAAGGTGTGTCCAATCTTTTGACATTGAGAAACAACATTCTAACCTACAAAATCCACAGTCAAGAACTGTGCAATGCGATTGAGTTACAAAATAATCATGAAAACTTTATATTGTTTTGGTGTGAGGGTGAGTTCATTCTTTCATCTTCTGCCTATGATCCTGGGCTATGAGTTGGACATACCTGAATCAATTCAAAAATTCAAATCTATCTGTTTGTCTTCATGAAAACTCAGCACAATGCCTTGGCCATCCATATTCCTACCAATGTTCTGCTCACAAGGCTTTGTACATAATCCTCTCTTTCTAAACTCTAAGCAAGACCACCTTTAATATCTTTATATCAACAGCACCTTCAATGGCACCCTCAGCCCTCTCTCTACCACATCTCAGAGCTCCTGGCCTTGAACCATGTACCTCTGAGTGCCTAGCTTCTAATCATGAACCTCGGAATATCTATCATCTAAGCACGAACATCAATCCTAGGCTAAGCATTACCCAGCTGCAGAGCCACCTCCGTGTTTCCGTGTTTGTTATAAAAATGTTCCACTTCAGGCTACTATATCTGTCACCTGAGGCTACAAACCACCATAGACTTGTGGACACGCATTATTAAACATAGTAATTTCTCTTATAATTCTGTAGACTTGAAGGTCCAGGGTGGTGGTAAGTTTGGTTCCTGGTGATAACTTTGTTTCTGGCTTGTGAATGGCTGCCTTCTTGCTCCCTGGGAGAAAGGTGGGTAGATAATGAGAGAATTCTTATATGGACACTGATCATATTAAAACAGGGCTCCATTCTTAGGACTTCTTTTAAAATTAACTTTTAAAGTCAAGAAAGCCAGGATTGGTGGTGGGCTTCCTTTTCTGCAGTCCTAAGGCTAGCACATGCTATTTCCTGGTGAGACAGGAACCTGTATGGAAGGTTGAACCAGTCATGCGTGCTAGACCAACGTCCTATCACAGAGATGCTCCTAAGCCTCTCCTTCCTATAAGGCCACCAGGATTTCGTCTTGTAGCCTCACCTGACAACCCCAGCTAATTCCAGCCACCTCCTAGACCTCCATCTTTAAATGCCATAATAAGATTACAATTCCAGCCTTTTCATTCTTCCCACAGGGTATCAAGCTCTGAGAGCCATTTCAGAGGTTATTAATCAGGTTCAAAGTACAGCACCTTGATGAAGCTGTGCACCAACATGCTCTTCCACGGAAATGGATGTGCTTTTATTAGCATTACATCTAATCAATTGTGGAATACAAGAACAAAATGGGCACTTCTTGTCTGGCATAATGGCTTATGTAACTGCAGATCTCAGATGCAGGAGGATTGCTGTTAGTTAAAAGGCAGATTAAAATACACATAGAAGCCTTGTCTCAAACAGAACAGAAAGGAAGGGCTTTCTTTTATTAAAAAAAAATCAAGAACTATATTCGTAAAATGATTGTTTCAATACATTTAAGTTGAAATATTTAGACATAGATTCATTTCTGTAAAATAAAAAAGTTACATAAAGACTTCATGATTCTCTGTAAATCATGACAGTAAATCTGACTGCTTAGTTTGTGTTGTCTGCTTGCTTTTGTTTGATTGTTTGTTTGTTTTTCCTTAAAATTGGATGAGAATGTTGGTTGAGGCAGCTGGTTCACTGATGAGCTTGCTAATATTGGGAGGAATGAGTTCCAGCATCAGCATTCTCTCAGGTTTCAGAATAGGACTGGTTTGTGAGTGGGATCTGAGGAGCAAAACAAACCGACTGACTTTCTACAAGTTTCTTTATTCCTTAGAGGAAGGTGAGCACAGGGGCATAAGGCGTAAGGCATATAAGGGTAAGGAAGGCATAAGGGATAAGGCTAAGGGTAAGGTATAATGCATAAGGTATAAGGTTAAATGAGAGCATAAGAGCATCAGGCATAAGGCATAAAGGGGGCGATCTCCACAAAGCTTTTAGTCTGTATAGGTGTACAGACAAGTTAATAATCCCATATGCAGTAACAAGAGTATCAAGCATGAATCTTCCCGTCATGAGAAACTGGTGGATCTGGCAAGGAGGTGCTTTGCATCTCAGAGAGGCATGCTGTGAAGGTCCCCTGAAGCTGGGAACGCATTAGCATCTATCTGGTTGAGTTAAAAGGAATCTCTTCTGGGGACCTTGCTTTTGACTCCAGCAGGGTGCCCAGGTGAGAATTTTCCTCTCTGAAGCTAGTTTTAGTGACTCAGGCCTTTTTCCTGTACAAACAGTTAATTTCCTGGGTTATGGTCCTATGTTAGCTGAAAGTAAATATAGAATATTAGTAGCCTGATTAGTCAGAGCAGAAGACCAGTAGATTGCACCTTCCTGAATCTGCTGTTAGAGCAGGCATACTCCTGTATGAGGTCCCTTTCTTATCAGTGACTATTGCCAATAAAGAAAGTTGTGGGGACTATTTTTATGTAGATTTTAGCTATGAGAAAGAAGACTTACCTGAATCCTTTTTACACCACGGCCTCATGATGTAGGGGGAGGTATCCAGTTGCCCTACGGGAAAACTCAGGTTTATACACTCCTAGGACACTATAGTAAATAGAAATGCCATGATTTCACAAGATTTTTTTTTACAGAATTGACAGTGACTTATTCAAAGAACAGGTGTCCCCCACAGCTCTGCAAAATGGGTTCTCCAGGTGGAGTGTACATATACATGTACTGTGGCTAGTCCAGTAGATCTGTCAGATGAACGTTGACTGTATAATACTTGTGGGCTCACCACATGCTGGATGTGAATGGCTACATCACTATTCTTTGCATATTTCTATTTCTTCTCATGGAAGGTACCAGACAAATCCTCCTATTTCACTTCTGTAGAATGGATATCTGTGTGTATGCATGTGTGCATGAGTCTGCGTTTCTAGAAAGAAGGCTGAAGGCATTACTTCAAATTAACTCCTTGTATAGGATGGTTTCTCAAACATAATACCAGAGCAAAGTTTGTATCTTGAGATTGACTGGGTGTGCACTCTTGAAGTAAGAAGGGAAACAAAATTTTTTGGTCACCAACCAAGAGCCTGAAGAAGATACTATAAGCCTACTTCCTAAAGTTCTAGGGAACTTTTGCTCCTTGGGCCTTTATTTTCCTATGTCCAAGGTCATCTAAGTCCCAACTTAGAAATGGGGTGGATATGATGGCTTGTATAAAATGATGGATGTGTGAGTGGCCCTTAATTTCTCACAACCCTCCTTCCAGCCTTGGCTAGGTCATCTCTGAGCCTCCATTGTATACAGCCAGGGAAACTTTACCTAAAGCAGAGTTTATGTAGATTTGAGTGATTTATGTTGACTAGAGCAGAATGGTTCTTCAGAAGGAACAAAGGCTAAATCTAGGGAAAGATGGAAAAGGAGATTCAGTAAGGGCTAATTTTTAGGGGAAGTTTTTATAGGACTATTGGGGCCAGATGAACGGGTGAGCTATGTATGCCTGGAGGACCACTGAGAAAGATGTGGTAGAGAGTCTCCAGCTGTGCCATGTATCATAGATGGAGTGATGCAGGCTCTTTAAGAAACTATTCAACATGTTAAGTTAATTGATTCCACTTACTTTTAGAGGCTGCATCTTTTGAATGGTGTGATGGCTATTCTTGGTGGCCAACTTGACTTCACCTGGAATTAACTAAAACCCAAGCTTCAGAAGACACTTGTGAGGGAATTTCCTTGATGGATCATTGGACATGGAAAGTCCCACCTTAAATCCAAACCTTGTGGCGTGGGAAGATCTATCGTAAATCTGCTGCATCCCCACACTTCTGCCTGGTGGAAGCCTATATAGAGAGCATGGATCAGAGAAGAAGGAAGTTCTTGCTCTTACCTGCTTGCCCATGTTCTTGCTTTTAGCTTCATTCCTTCACGAGTGTTAGAGCACACCTCTTCAAGCTTCTGTTATACACCAAAGTCCATCGGAGACATCCAGCCTTGTGGAATGACCAACTATTAAATTCATGGACTTTCTCTTAGGAGATAGCCATTGTTAGAATAGTTCAGTCACAACCTGTAAGCCACTCTAAGGAATATACATATATATTCAATCAGTTCTGTATCTTTAGAGGAACCCTGACTAATACAAATGGGATACTGTATAAAAATTTTCCTTAAATAAAGCAAGATGACAAATGCCCTAGCCTTATTCCAATTAGTCACTGTCCTGTTCTAGTGGTATTGGGACAACTCCACTTAGGAGCTGGCCAATGCATCTCTCCATACCAACGTCCCTTAAGTGTGAAGGGCTGAGGTAGGTGTGTGGGCTGAGGCAGAAAGAAAGGCTGAGAGACTCAGCCTTTTTTTCTTTACCTTTCCTATTCTCTAAACTGTCTCTTTATCATAGTCTGAATTCCCACGTGTACCAGAAGCAAGAAGCTAATACGTTTCTGCCTGATTAACTATTGATAGATGAGGTCTTTCTTCTGTCAGAGAAATACTCAGCTGAGAAGAGTAAGGCGGCTTGAGAGGCAAGAACAAAGGAGGGCAGGGAATGTGACAGGAGAGATTCCTGTCTGCTCTTTACTCCACTCATCTGTGAATGGGACAAAGGTGAAAGCAAGGCTCCTGGTGTCTGCGAATTTGGCCTAATGCATCCTTCCTTGACTGTAGGGTTCTGTTCATATTTCTTTCCCTGGGAAATTTTTACCTTGGTCCCGTTTTGCATTTATTTGATCACATTTTATTTTGCCAATTGTTTATATGTTCTTACACCCCCTGAAGGTCATTCACATAATTTTTTTTTGTATTTTGCTTTACATTATTCACTAAGGCTGATAAACCTCAGGAGTTTGTGCACAATTTAAAAATGGTGAGCTGATAAGCATTGGGCCGATCTCTCAGAGCCCAGTCAAAGAGAAAGAGGGGTGATAATATGAACAAAGGGGTCAAGACCATAATGGAAAAACCCACAGAAACAGCTGACTCAAGCTAATGGGAGCTCACTGACTCAGGACTGACAGCTGGGGAACCTGCATAAGACCCAAGTAGGCTCTCTGAATGTGGGTGACAGTTGTGTGGCTTGGGCAGTTTGTGGGGTCACTGGCAGTGGGATCAGGAATTATCCCTAGTGCTTGAACTGACATTTTGGAGCTCATTCCCTATGGAGGGGTACCTTGTTCAGGCTAGATACAGTGTTGGGAGGGATGGTTCTGCCTCAAAGTGACATGACAGACTTTGTTAACTCCCCATGGGAGGCCTTACCCTCTCTGAGGAGTTGATGTGGGGTGGGGTGGGGAGAATGTGGGGAAAGAGCAGGAGGAGGGGGAGGGGAAACTGGGATTGGTATGTAAAATAAAAAAAGATTGATTAAAAAAAAAGATGGAGAGCTGAGAATGTCTAGTTCTCAGCATTATTCCTGTAATTTGTTCTATTGCAAAGCTCAGAACTAAAATTTTCATTAGCTCTTCTTTCCTGAGCTAACAGCTTACCCATTCTGTAGGTTCAGGAGGCAGGGTGTACCAATCCTTGCCCAACTACTGTCTCTCCCTGTGAACATTATTGTAACTCATGATTTATCCAATAAATACTTGGATGAAGGTCTGACCTGAAGGTACCATCTACAAACTGACCACTGACCTTGGGTGGGGTGCCACTTGACAGAAATACTCTTTTTCAGTGGGTTCTAATGATCCCCAAGCAAGAACCTGTCTCTGGAGAAATTGAATGTAGGGCACCTAGGTGATCAGAGGGGTTTGGAACACAGGAGTGCAAAAGAGGAAGCATGGAGGGAGGAGGAGGGGGATGAGAAAAATGAGGCTTGTGAGACCCACTGAAACTAGTACTATCAGGGTTGTTAGGCAGGGAGCTGTAGTCTTCATAGGGTTTGGTTGCTTTTTCATTTATGAGGCTTACACTGTAGTTGTTAAGAGAAAACTGATCAGGAGTATCCTCTTTTCCTTGGCAGCCCAAAAGACCAAAGAAATCATAGTATTTAATATAATCTTAATAATGTCACATAGTTATTCCCATTATATTAAGGATTATTGGGGACCAGCCTCAACAAAAGTACCTCTTTCCAGGGTAGAGGTGTGGGAATTTAGAAATATAGTAAAGAATATGAAGATGTGAATGAAAATAATAAAATGGAGAAACATACAAAATAGTATCAGGAGGGAATTCCAATGAGGACTGAAAATTCACCAAGTTTAATTTCCAACTGCTTAAAATACCTCTGACCCCAACAGGTAGGAGTAAGATAAAAGACTGCATTAACACGATACAAGGAAATGAACATACCAATTGAAGGTCATGGACTGCATTCATATTTAAACATTCTGTTGCTAGAACAAAAAAAGTCATGCTCACACATTAGACCAAAACATTCTGTAGGCAAACCACTCCCTGAGTGGAATCCTAAGTTATGTCCATAAAGGGAACTGGAATTTAGTTAGATCCTTAAACTCTTGTTTGGGGTAGAACAATCTACTTCTCTATTCCTGGAGCACAAGGCCTGGCTATTAGCCACACTTGTTGACAATAACCTTGAGAGAACAGAACTCTCTGATCAACCTCTAGGTTGGACCTTTGTTTGAGGTAGAAGCACAATAACCTTGAAGGAAATAAAGGCAAGTTCCAACTCTCTGACTTTTGGTCAGTGTGGAAATAGGCTAACATTTTTGGGCCTCTACAAAGGCCCAGAAGTGAGACAAAAGTTCAGAGATGACCTAACCTGACCATGGTCACACAGAAACCTCCAATAGTTGCTGCTAACAAGCAGAAATAAGCAAGTGCTTTGAAGCTAATACTTCAGGAAGACTAATACAGGTTTGTTTCTGTCATAATTCTTTTTCCTTTCATACTCCAAGGTAACTATAGTACTTTTCTGCGTTTCTGAAATTGATACTGCATTCAGATTACTTCACCAACATTTCAAAGATTTGTTTTGCTAAACCTCAGTTGAAATGTCCTATATTTATACCATTTACAAAAGAAAGCAGCTTGGTGTCCAATCAGAGCAACACTTGATGTTGGTCCAACAAAGAGCAAGAATTTCCACATAAAACCTGAGACAGTTTTTTTTTTTTTAAAAAAAAGGATTCCAGACAGACAAAAACAGAGTCATATGCAGCTTCTTGGTAATTGTCTTTTCTCCAGTAGTCTCTGTTTGCTGGCAGCAAGCAGAGGCACAACTCCTTTAAGAGAGGCTTTCTGACTCAGCACTAGTGGCAAAAAACTTGCAGCTCTTATAAGAGGCTTTGTCACCAAATACTTAAATGGTGTTTATGAGCAGACAGCAGCATGCTTTTTGGTGGTAGCATATACCTAGAAACTCCACAGAGTTGTCACAATAAATCTGGCTTCTGCCAGTACCTCTACCATGAAGCCAAACTCTCAGAAAGCTAAGGAATGGGGTAAAGACAGCAGTCAAACCTGCAGATTCTATCCTAGCCATGTCACTTAGCAGATTAAAGACTCATGTGGTCAGACAAAGATAGTGATATAAGTGAAGACAGATTCAGATGAAAAAAAGGTTTACCGTGTATTTAAAAATATAGGTAGGCTTGGGAGAGAAAAGAAAAAGAATAAAGTCCTTAAAATAAAAGAAATAGTGTAGTTGAGCATGGTGCCATACACCTTTCATCCCAGCACTTGAGAGGCAGAGGCTGGTAGATCTCTGTGAGGGTGAGGCCATCCTGGTTTACAGAGTGAGATTTAGGGCAGCCAAAGAGACACAGAGAAACCCTGCCTCAAAATTTAAAAAATAAAATTAAAAGAAATAGAGTAAAAAAAAAAATAGCCATGTAAAGATGGAAAATACTGTTGCAGGGAACCGCTTGTTTGTCCTGGCCACCCACCCAGAACCAAAATAATCAAACAGAAACTGCATTAATTAAATCACTGCTTGGCCCATTGGCTCTAACTTCTTATTGGCTAACTCTTACATTTTAATTTAACCCATCTTTATTAATTTGTGTATCGCCACGTGGCTGTAGCTTACTGGCAAGATCCTAACTGGTGTCTGTCTCAGGCAGAGGATTCATGGCTTCTCTCTCTGCCTCTTCTTCCCAGCCTTCTGTTTAGTTTTTCCTACCTAGCTCTGTTCCCCTATACCTCTGCTATAGGCCCAAAGCAGTTCCTTTAGTCATTAACCAATCAAAGTAACACATAGACAGAAGGATCTCTTACACCAAAATACCCAAAGAATCTGAATGCTATTTGTTATTGTGTTATCTTTGAGGAAGGAACAACAGCTGTTAAAAGACATTTGATTATAAATGATGCTGGGTTAATCAAACCTACTTAGCTTGAAAATGCCTTGACTTAAAAATTTAAGTAAAAAAATATGTTACATTGAATAAGAGGTTGATGTGGGATTCCCCTCTGTATGTTGTGAATACCATTGGTTAATAAAGAAACTACTGCAAGTACTGGCTTTGGGAGAGCCTAGGCAGTTTGGATGCTCACCTTAGGAGACCTGGATAGAGGTGGGCGGTCCTTGGGCTTCCCACAGGTCAGGGAACCCTGATTGCTCTTCGAGCACATGAGGGAAGGGGACTTGATCGGGGGAGGGGGAGGGAAATGGGAGGCGGTTGCGGGGAGGAGGCAGAAATCCTTAATAAATAAATAAATAAATAAAATAAAAACTAAAAAGAAGAGTCCTGGGGCGCCCGGGCGGCCTGCAGTTCCTTTGTTTCTGTGGCCTGCCTGCACCAAGCAGGGTAGGCGCTTTGTTTGCAAGCTGCCCAACCAGCACAGAGGCCTGATCTCTCGGCCCCAGGAGAACCAGCATTGGGGTGAGTTTCTGGCCCGCGGCGCCAGCCTGGGACGGGGAGCTCGGGGGTTCCTCGGCCCCCTGTCCTTCTTGGGCTCTCTGCAGGGCCTCTACTCCCTGGGTGCTGCCTCTTTCTTCCTGGCCCACCCAGCTTCCGTCCAGAGGCCTCCCCACTTCGGCCCCACCGCCCTCTTTCGGTGCGTGGCATCGCCCTGCCCAGCCTGTCTGGGCGCTGGGTCCGAGTCCTCGGAGAGCCCCGGCGGACTGCAGTTCCTTTGTTTCTGTGGCCTGCCAGCACCAAGCAGGGTAGGCGCTTTGTTTGCGAGCTGCCCAACCAGCACGGAGGCCTGATCTCTCCGCGCCAGAAGAGCCAGTGTTGGGCACAGAGACCTGATCCCTTGGTGCCAGGAGAGCCAACATTGGGGAGGCCGCGTTGGGTAGGCAAGGAGACCTGATCCGGTAAAAGAAGATCCATAAGGGAGCATTTGGAAGAAGAGATGGGCAGACGCCAAGGCAAGAATTCGCCCAACAAACTGAAAAGCAACATGAAGCCGCCAGAAACCAGCGACCTCACAACGGAAGGACATCAACACCTTAATCAAGAAGGAGAAAAGATTGACTTCATGAAAGCAATTGACGCCCTTAAACAGCATGTAAAAAACGCCCTTATAGAAATGGATGAGAAATATAACAGAAAGTTTGAAGAATTGAATAAATCAGTGAATGATACCCTAGAAAACCAAGGAAAAACAATCAAACAGATAATGGAAACAGTTCAAGACTTGAAAACTGAAATGGAGGCAAAGAAGAAAACACAAACAGAGGGCCGGCTGGACATGGAAAATCTAGGTAAACGAATAGAGACTACAGAAACAAGCATAACCAGCAGAATACAAGAGATAGAAGAAAGACTCTCAGATTCTGAAGATACCATAGAGAAAATAAACACACTGATCAAAGAAAACAGCAAGTCCAACAAACTCTCATCACAAAACATTCAGGAAATATGGAACACAATAAAAAGACCAAACCTAAGAATAATAGGAGTAGAAGAAGGAGAAGAAGTGCAGCTCAATGGTCCAGAAAATATATTTAATAAAATTATAGAAGAAAACTTTCCCAACCTAAAGAAAGATATACCTATGAAGGTGCAAGAAGCATACAGAACACCGAATAGGCTGGATCAAAAAAAAAACATCCCCTCGCCATATAATTATCAAAACACAAAGCATACAGAATAAGGAAAAAATATTAAGAGCGGCAAAGGAAAAAGGCCAAATTACTTACAAAGGTAAATCTATCAGACTTACACCTGACTTTTCCATGGAAACCATGAAAGCCAGAACGTCCTGGACAGATGTACTGCAGAAACTGAGAGACCATGGATGCAAGCCCAGATTACTATACCCAGCCAAACTTTCGTTCACTATAAATGGAGAAAACAAAATTTTCCAGGATAAAAACAAATTCAAACAATATGCAGCCACAAATCCAGCATAACAGAAAGTAATAGAAGGAAAATCACTAACCAAGGAGTCCAACAATGACCACAATAACTCAGACATCTAGAGACCCTTCATCAACACAAACTCTACGACTAAAAAAAAAATGACCTGAGTTAACAACCACTGGTCATTAATATCACTTAATGTCAATGGACTCAACTCACCTATAAAAAGGCACAGGCTAAGAGATTGGATAAGAAAACAGGATCCAACATTCTGCTGTTTACAAGAAACACACCTCAACCACAAAGACAGGCACCTACTCAGAGTAAAGGGTTGGGGAAAGGCCTATCAAGCAAATGGACCTAAGAAACAAGCAGGTGTGGCCATACTAATCTCTAACAAAGTTGACTTCAAACTTAAATCAATCAGAAGAGATGGAGAGGGGCATTTTATATTCATAACAGGAACAGTTCATCAGGATGAAGTCTCAATCCTGAACATCTATGCCCCTAATATAAAAGTACCACGTACATAAAAGAAACATTGCTAAAATTCAAGGCAGCCATCAAACCGCACACACTAATAGTAGGAGACTTCAACACTCCTCTCTCACCAATGGACAGGTCAATCAGACAGAAACCTAACAGACAAATAAGAGAATTAATGGAGGTAATGAAGCAAATGGACTTAACAGACATCTATAGAACATTCCACCCAAATAGGAAAGAATATACCTTCTTCTCTGCAGCTCATGGAACCTTCTCGAAAATCGACCACATAGTCGGTAACAAAGCAAACATCCACAGTTACAAAAAAATATTAGTAACCACCTGTGTCTTATCAGATCACCATGGATTAAAGTTAGAATTCAACAACAATGCTACCCCAGGAAAGCCTATAAAGTCATGGAAATTGAACAGCCAACTACTGAACCATACCTGGATTAAGGAAGAAATAAAGAAAGAAATTAAAGTCTTCCTGGAATTCAATGAAAATAAAGAAACAACATACTCAAACTTATGGGACACTATGAAAGCAGTCCTAAGAGGAAAGTTCATAGCACTAAGTGCCCACTTAAAGAAAACAGAGAAAGCTCACATTGGAGACTTAACAGCCCACCTGAAAGCTCTAGAAAAAAAAGAAGCAGACTCACCTAGGAGGAGTAGGAGACTGGAAATAATCAAACTGAGGGCTGAAATCAATAAAATAGAAACACAGAGAACAATCCAAAGAATCAATGAAACAAAAAGCTGGTTCCTGGAGAAAATCAACAAGATTGACAAACCCCTATCCAAACTAATCAAACGGCAGAGAGAGAATTTGCAAATTAATAAGATCAGAAATGAAAAGGGGGACATAACCACAGACACAGAGGAAATTCAGAGAATCCTTAGATCTTACTACAAAAGCCTATATGCCACAAAACTGGAAAATGTAAAGGAAATGGATACTTTCTTAGATAAATATCATTTACCAAAGTTAAATCAGGACCAGGTGAACAATCTAAATAGTCCTGTTAGTCACGAAGAATTAGAAGAGGTTATCAAAAACCTCCCTACCAAAAAAAGCCCAGGACCAGATGGTTTCAATGCGGAATTCTACCAGAACTTCCAAGAAGACCTAATACCTATACTCCTTAATGTATTTCACAATATAGAAACAGAAGAGGCACTGCCAAATTCCTTTTATGAAGCTACAGTTACTCTGATACCAAAACTGCACAAAGACTCAACCAAGAAAGAGAATTATAGACCAATCTCACTCATGAACATCGATGCAAAAATCCTCAACAAAATACTGGCAAACCGAATCCAAGAACACATTAGAAAAATGATCCATTATGATCAAGTAGGCTTCATCCCAGGGATGCAGGGCTGGTTCAACATACGAAAATCTATCAATGTAATCCATCATATAAATAAACTGAAAGAAAAAGACCATATGATCATCTCATTAGATGCTGAAAAAGCATTTGACAAAATTCAACATCCTTTTATGATAAAAGTATTGGAGAGATTAGGGATACAAGGGTCATACCTAAATATAATAAAAGCTATATACAGCAAGCCGACAGCTAACATCAAATTAAATGGAGAGAAACTCAAAGCCATCCCATTAAACTCAGGAACACGACAAGGCTGTCCACTCTCGCCATACCTCTTCAATATAGTGCTTGAAGTTCTAGCAATAGCAATAAGACAACATAAGGGGATCAAGGGGATTCGAATTGGAAAGGAAGAAGTGAAACTTTCGTTATTTGCAGATGATATGATAGTGTACATAAGTGACCCCCAAAACTCCACCAAAGAACTTTTACAGCTGATAAACAGCTTTAGTAATGTGGCAGGATACAAGATCAACTCCAAAAAATCAGTCGCACTCTTATACACAAAGGTATGGAAGCAGAGAGGGAAATCAGAGAAGCTTCACCTTTCACAATAGCCACAAACAGCATAAAATATCTTGGGGTAACTCTAACCAAGGAAGTGAAAGATCTATTTGACAAGAACTTTAAGGCATTGAAGAAAGAAACTGAGGAGTATACCAGAAAATGGAAGGACCTCCCTTGCTCTTGGATTGGGAGGATCAACATAGTAAAAATGGCAATTCTACCAAAGGCAATTTATAGATTCAATGCAATCCCCATCAAGGTCCCATCAAAATTCTTCACAGATCTTGAGAGGACAATAACCAACTTTATATGGAAAAACAAAAAACCCAGGATAGCCAAAACAATCCTATACAATAAAGGATTGTCTGGAGGCTTCAAACTGTCCCTGACTTCAAACTCTATTACAGAGCTACAGTGATGAAAACAGTGTGGTACTGGCATAAAAACAGAGAAGTCGACCAATGGAATCGTATAGAAGACCCGAATTTTAACCCACAAACCTATGAACACCTCATTTTTGATAAAGGAGGCAAAAGTATACAATGGAAGAAAGAAAACATCTTCAACAAATGGTGCTGGCATAACTGGACGTCAACCTGTAGAAGAATGAAAATAGACCCATATCTATCACCATGCACAAAACTCAAGTCCAAATGGATTAAAGACCTCACTATCAGTCAGAACACATTGAACCTGATAGAAGAGAAAGTGGGAAGTACCCTACATCAGATGGGCACAGGAGATCGCTTCCTATGTGTAACCCCAACAGCTCAGACATTAAGGGCAACATTGAATAAATGGGACCTACTAAAACTGAGAAGCTTCTGTAAAGCAAAGGACAGTGTCACCAAGACAAAAAGGCAACCTACTGACTGGGAGAAGATCTTCACCAACCCCACAACAGACAAAGGTCTGATCTCCAAAATATATAGAGAACTCAGGAAACTAGACTTTAAAATGCTAATTAACCCAATTAAAAAATGGGGCACTGAACTGAACAGAGAATTCTCAGCAGAGGAAGTTCAAATGGCCAAAAGACACTTAAGGTCATGCTCAACCTCCTTAGCAATCAGGGAAATGCAAATCAAAACAACTTTGAGATATCATCTTACACCTGTCAGAATGGCTAAAATCAAAAACACCAATGATAGCCTTTGCTGGAGAGGCTGTGGAGGACGGGGTACCCTCATCCATTGCTGGTGGGAATGCACTCTTGTGCAACCACTTTGGAAATCAGTGTTTCTGTTTCTCAGGAAATTTGGGATCACCCTACCCCTGGACCCAGCAATACCACTCCTGGGAATATACCCAAGAGATGCCCTATCATATGACAAGAGCATTTGTTCAACTATTTCATAGCAGTATTATTTGTAATAGCCAGAACCTGGAAACAACCTAGATGCCCTTCAATGGAAGAATGGATGAAGAAAGTGTGGAATATCTACACATTAGAGTACTATGCTGCGGTAAAAAACAATGGCTTCTTGAATTTTGCATGCAAATTGATGGAAATAGAAAACACTATCCTGAGTGAGGTAACCCAGACCCAAAAAGATGAAAATGGGATGTACTCACTCATAATTGGTTTCTAGCCATAAATAAGGGACACGGAGCCTACAATTGGTGATCCTAAAGAAGCTAAGTAAGAAGGTGAACCAAAGGAAAAACATATAGTTATCCTCTTGTCTATGGGAAGTAGACAAAGTTGCCGGGGAGAAAATTGAGATCTTGGGGGTGGGGTGGGATGGGGGTAAGGGGAGATGGGGAGAGAAAAGGGAGAAGGGGAGGAAGGGGGGAACTTGGAGAAAAAGGAGGATTGGGATAAAGGAAGGTTGAATAGGGGAGCACGGAAGCACAATTCTTAGTTAAGGGAGCCACCTTAGGGTTGGCAAGAGATTTGAACCTAGAATGGCTCCCAGGTGCCCAAGCCGAGGTCCCCAGTTAATTCCTTGGGCAGCTGGGGATAGGGAACCTGAAATGACCCTATCCTATAGCAATACTGACGAATATCTTGCATATCATCATAGAACCTTCATCTGGTGATGGATGGAGATAGAGACAGAGACCCACACTGGAGCACTGGACTGAGCTCCCAAGGTCCCAATGAGGAGCAGAAGGAGGGAGAACAAGAGCAAAGAAGTCGGGACCACGAGGGGTGCACCCACCCACTGAGACAGTGGAGCTGATGTATTGGGAGCTCACCAAGGCCAGCTGGACTGTGACTGAAAAAGCATGGGATAAAACTGGACTCTATGAACATGGCGAACAATGAGAGCTGATGAGACGCCAAGGACAATGGCAAGGGGTTTTAATCCTATGTAATGTGCTGGCTTTGTGGGAGCCTAGCCAGTTTGGATGTTCACCTTCCTAGATATGGACGGAGGGGGGAGGACCTAGGACTTACCACAGGGCAGGGAACCCTGACAGCTCTTTGGACTGGAGAGGGAGTGGTAAAGGAGTGGGGGGAGGGGGAGAAGGGTGGGAGGAGGGGGAGAAGGGTGGGAGGAGGGGGAGAAGGGTGGGAGGAGGGGGAGAAGGGTGGGAGGAGGGGGAGGGAAATGGGAGTCTGGGAGGAGGTGGAAACTTGTTTTTTTTTTCTCATTTTCTCAATAAAAAAAACTAAAAAAAAAAAGAAACTGGCTTGGTATTATAGGGTAGAACATAACTCGGTGGGGAAAACTAAACTGAATGTTTGGAAAAAGAAGGGTGGTGTCAAAGAGAAGCCATGGAGCTGCTGCCAGAGACAGATATGCTGAAACTTTGCTAGTAAGCCACTGCCACATGGCGATCCACAGATTAGTGGAGATGGGTTAAATTAATATGTAAGAGGTCACCAATAAGAAGATAGAGCTAATGGGCCAAGCAGTGATTTAATTAGTACAGTTTCTGTGTGGTTATTTTGGGAGTCTGGGTGGCTGGGAAATTAATAAGCAGCCTCCTACTATAAGAGGTTTTGATTTTGTTTCCACAGGAAATGAGAGGTTGTGGATTCATTGTTGGTGAAAAAAGATAAGGTTTAATTGAGGAAGACTACCAGAAACATCTCCAATGAGAACTAATGGACCAGGTGATCCAATGTTTCAGAGTACCTCTATTGTAGTTTCTTCTGAGTTATGCATCCAGAACAGTTTCAAGGTTTCTGGCTGAGATGAGCAAGCCGCACAGAATACTCCGGTCAGGACTTGACCATAATCTTAAACTTTATTTGTGTCCTCATGAGATTACTAGCATCCCCATTCAGCAGGAAGTAGCCTTGAAAACTATGCCTACATTCCCCCAAAATGAATTATAGATGTTTGTCTTTGTTTAGCATCTTGGTTACAAGTTGTTATGGATAATGGTCAAGAAAAAAGCTAAACAAAGGAGATTAGATTTAGGGTTTTTGTTTTGAAAAGAAAAAAAGGGAAATGCTGTGGGATAATGTTCTTGTAAAGATTTATCACTCATATTGGTTTAATAAAACACTGATTCATCAATAACAAAATAGGAAGTATAGGCAGGGAAATCAGACTAGGAGAATTCTGGGAAGAAGAAAGGCAGAGACACAGTCATCAGCCAGAGGCAGAGGAAACAAGATAAAAATGTCTCACTGAGAAAAGGTACCAAACCTTTCATAGTCAAGGAGTTAGAAAATGAAAGAAAGTATTTGAGAAATAGTATGGAAAAAATGCCTTATTTATTATCTCAAGACAAATAACATATGTATGCATATAAGTTTATATGTTTGTAAGTATTTATGTACTTCCTGCTTTTCCCCTTCTGTACCCTTTCTCCTTAATTTCCTTTTTCCTTTTTACAGTCTATCTTTTTATACCCCATTCTCGTTATTTGTTCTCCTACTTTCTCATTCTGTAACTAAAGGTTAGTTCCGTCATGTAACCTCCTTTATTTTTTTCTGATTCCCACCCATTCATCACCATTGACATAAAGTTTGAGTTCATCTCATAGCTTTTTGCCTTCATGGCTGGTTTAGTACAATGATCTGTTTCTTTGCCAGAGACAAATTCTAAATTCTGTGTTCAAGGACCTGGGGGGGGGGGGGCTTGTGCTGAGTTTAATTTTGCTCACTCTTGTTCTTTTGCTCACACTTATTTTGTGTTGAGCTGTGTAACCTAAATAAGAATATTCTCTGTGTGCGCAGACTCTAGCCTAAGGCCTCTTGGTCTAAGGCTTTGGTGACTTGTCTAGTCATATGATGTTCACATCATCACTGCAGTTTAGACTGCTTGATTCAGCTGACAAATTCTTCCATCTTAGTGTGGACTGTCCGATTTTATCCTAATGTGTCTTGCAATGTCACCAGATGGACTGTCCTTGAGGAAACATGGCCATTCCACTTAGCCATTTCCAGGCCTGCCTACCCTTTCACATATGGCAAGGAGGATTTAACTGTGTGAGTTTATAGCTAAGGCTGTGTGTGGGTAGACAAAAACTTCACAGCACATAATTCTTCAATTCTCTGTCTCCTCTTTACATTTTGTAATGTCTCATTTATGAGGCAGAACTACAGAATCCCTAGCACACAGAAAAGTGAGCATCCATAGACACAGCTTAGCCTTTGCCTGCTGATGGACTGCTCTTCACTGAATTTTTCCAAATATTTTTTGTGAATGTGTGTGTGTTTATGTATGATATGTATGTGTAGGGTGCGTGTGTGTGTGCAGGCAAATGGTCAATACCATCAAACTAATGTATTTTTATTTATGTGTCTGGGTCGGTCTGTGCTTGTATGAGTTTATGAATGCACAGGTGGCCTCAGAGGCCTGTCTCTAGAGCTGCAGTTACAGGCAGTTAATTGTCTGATATGAGTCCTGGGAACCCCAACATACCCTGGGAGAGCAGGAAGGACTCTTAACCTTGAACTCTGTGTCCTCTCCCATGCATGACACCTGGTTTTTTTCATGGGTTCTGGGGTCCAAACTTAGATCCTCACATTTGTGCAGAACAACATTTCCTATTGTGCCATCATCGCTCCAGGGCCTCTAATGGCTTTTCAAAGGTATCCTTGAGAGGGACTCTTTGGCTATCAAAGGACAGAAAGGATGCAGATAAGATCGTAGTAAATTATATACATATGGACAATACCATACTGAAACCCATTATTTTGTACAACTTTTAAAATTTAATTAAGTAAATAATGAAGGAAGAATTTTCTATTCCTATCTAAAAGAGGATCTTAAGATACCGTCCTTCAAAAATTCATCAGAAAGAACAGCAGGCTGGGATTTTCTCTCTGGACAGATAAAGGTGCTTAGGACTTTTTGGAACTTCCTCTTGTGGTGTCAAACAGCTCTCAAAGCCTCTAGGGATGTTTAAATTTCACCTTACCTGGAATGGCATTTCTAAACTGCTGTAGAATAGAGTAAAGATGAGTTACGTTTGTTTGTGTTTCAGAATACTTGTTTAACTATGTAAAGATGTGTTGCTGCTTCACCTTGCCTGGCTAAGGCACTTGATGGGTCTAATAAAAAACGGAATGGCCAATAGTTAGGCAGAGGAGGGATAGGTGGGGCTGGCTGTCAAAGAGAAAAGGGGAGTTAGCCAGCCTTCGACAAGCCAATCATGGGCCAGACTGCTGGGGTCCAGCCATATTTCCACCATCTAGCCAGGGCCCAGACTACCAGATAAGGATGAAGCAGAAAAACAGAGTTGACATTACATGGATGGGGTAAATGTGCCTTGGGATAGCACATAGATTAATAGAAATGGGTTAATTTAAGTTAAAGGAAAAAGCTAGCTAAAATAAGTCCAAGCTGAGGCTGAGCATTTATAATTAATAATAAGTCTTTGCATCTTTATTTTGGTGCTGGTTGATGGCCCAAAGAAAATACCAACTACACTAAACCACCCAGGACAGCAGGATTTACAGGCATGTGCCATACGCTGTCACATAGGACCTCACGTTTGAAGTGTGTCATTCTATGTTCTGCTGTCACCACTGTGAAATTCTTGCCTACCTTCTTGTTTTCTGCAGCTTGTGACACCAGTTCTGTTTCCCAGATGTTTGCCTCGGAATGACTTGGTGCACTGATGTATATTGGATTTCTTTTGCATTAGATCCCGAGGGTTAGCCCCTGTGAATCAGCATTCTAAAAAAAAAAAAAAACAAGCCATCAATTTTCATGCAGTTTGCAGAACTTGAGAACCCTGGGATGGAGTGCTATCATATCGAGTGTTTTGACGTCTTTTTTTGATGAAAGATTTAAAACAGAAATCTTGGCTTTGGTCTCAAGTGTATGTTCAGGGGAGGTAAGAAGAGGGGTGGGAGGAGGGGGAGAAGAATGGGAGGAGGGGGAGGGAAATGGGAGGCTGGGAGGAGGTGGAAATTTGTTTTTTTTTTTCTTTCTTTTCTTTATTCTCCTTTTATCAATAAAAAAAAGAAAAAAAAAGAAAAAAAAGAAAAAAAAAAGAAGAGTCACTAAGAATGCTTTACGTGGAAAAGCCATTAGGGCTTTTCTTATTGCCAAGGTTAATATTCAGAAATAAGCTTAAGTTGATCAGTTGAGGATTCTTACACTTTTGGCATCTAGCTTGCTTCAGTCGCTACATCTTTGTTTATATTGACTTCGTTTGCCATGAAGCCAGGCAAGTATCTGTTCTTGGTTAACTTTAAAAGGCAAATAAAATTCTTCTGAAAAGAACTCCACAACCTGGAAAGTCAGAAACGATGATTTGTGCATTTCTGTAAGGTTTTTAAGAAGAGTCCTTGACAGTCCTGCAGACAGACACAGTGTCTTGGTTTTATTCCAAACTAGAACCTAGACAGGAAAGAATACCCGTGTCTAGGAGGCTTCATTACAGCTCTGAGCCTGGCTCTGGAAGGCCACAAAGTCAAGCAAGTATCTGTTCTGGAGATCCATGCTGGACTGAGGGCAGGTGTGTGTGTGTGTGTGTTTCTGTGAAAATAAAGTAACTAGTATTAGCTACTCTAAGATCGTACCATTAAATGTTTAATCTGAGTAAATAGTGATAGAGCATCAGAAGGACCCAAGTTTCACACAGTGAATATCACATTGTCACCAGGAGCAAGAAAGCACTCCTGGTCCTGAAAGCCCCTGACCTGCCTGGTTAGGCCACTTTTTGATGTCAAAGCATGATGTTTCCTTCTTTTTGAAAAAGTTCGCTTGGTGCCCTCTACATATCTTTAAACCAATGTTTTCAGATCTCTTTGTTCAACACACTTTTTCCCATGGTTTTCTGCTTTTGTTTGTATGCCTAAAAACAATGATTGTGTATTTCCCCTTTCTGAAATTCAAGGTGGAGGGAAGCCTGTGTGATGGGACAAATAACACATCCTGACTCGGAGTGAATAACTGTGTTCATTGCATTCAAACGTACAGAGAGTTTCCTGGAAGTTAATTAGCAATA